>NW_008690354.1:497-1834 GCF_000695815.1 Acanthisitta chloris | reverse complement strand
CTGTGTGAAAGGAGTATCTGGTAATGCCATAGACTCCTGATCTATCCTTCTGCTACAGAAAACTGTAGGAAAAAACTTGCTGCAAGCAAGTCAGGAACAGTTCACAGGGCAAGACCAAGGCCTTGCAATCTCAGAACAAAGCTTGTGTTTTCGTACTGGTGATAGCAATACTATTTTTTAGGGGTAACAGTGTAAGTATTGTCACCCGTTGTATCTAATTGCCTCTCACAGAAAAGTTGTCAGAGACTGTGACAGGCTTTCTTTTTTAATCTCCCTAGCTCCATTTCAACACATCCTTCATCCTGAATTTTTGCCATCCATTGTCTTTATAGCTCTGTTATTCCTTAATTCATCCCCAGCTCCAATAATTCTTTTACATATAAGGGAATCTCGAATAATTAACAGAAATAGAGATCTTGTATATTATCCATATGCATGTGAAAATTGGAAATTAGTATCTTTCATTATCATTTTTTAACAAATTTTTATTGCTGGCAACCCTATTAATGAGGTAAATAACTGAATATGAGTTTAAAGTAATATTTCTCAAGAACATGCTAACATAAAGTGCTGTAGTTAGTAGATTTGATTTCTAAAATACATGACAAGAACAAGGCACCTGAAAGCCAGCTTGTGTTTTTATGCCTGCAGATTTTATCTCAGAAATTGTATTAAAATTTATATTGAGCAATTGTACTCACACAGCTCTGGCTGTGGTTGTACAGGCTTCTTAGCTACAGGTTTTTTCCCAACACCTACATAAAGTCTTGTAAGAGTTTTGGGGAAAAGGGACGGTATAAATTAAGAAAAACCTTTTGCACATCCTGAGGACTGTGTTTAATTCTGAATATCCTTTCAGCATCCTTTGTAAACATCAGCTGTCATGCTATTAAAACTTCGATAGTTAACGATGTGTTAAATTAACTGTGGGCCAGATCCTTCTGAGTCATAGAATCATAGAATCAACCAAGTTGGAAGAGACCTCAAAGACCAAGTCCAACCCTACCTTGGCTACTAGACCATGGCACTAAGTGCACATCCATCCTCATCTTGAAAACCTCCAGGGATGGTGAATCCACCACCTCCCTGGGCAGCACATTCCAATGCTGCAAGGACACCACGGGATGCTCAGCACAGAACTGAATCCTATTGTCACTCAGACCCAAGTTGTAGCACTGGAGCACTGGGATGCTTTAAACCCGAAGCGAGACTAGGAAGAGAAACATCTAGAAATCACTAGAGCATGATGACTTAGCTCATATTATTAAAAAAAAAAAAACGGTTGTGATTTTTTTTTCAGCCCATAACCCTCTAATTACAAAACAGCAAACAGGATT
>NW_008690354.1:0-353 GCF_000695815.1 Acanthisitta chloris | reverse complement strand
TTTTTTTCAGCCTATAACCCTCTAATTACAAAACAGCAAACAGGATTTTGCTCTCCAACGAGGGCTCGAGAGCGGTGGGAAGGAGAGGCGGCACCTTCCCCGGGGCAGGGCGGGCAGAGCAGGGGGCAGGGCAGGGCAGGCAGAGCATCCTCGGGCAGTGCCCCGAGCAGGAGAGGGATGTGCGCGGTCTCCCGGCTCCCACTAGCGGCGGCCGGGCCGGCAGGGAGAGATGCGGGCGGGGAGAGATGCGGGCAGGGAGAGATGCGGGCGGGGAGAGATGCGGGCAGAGATGCGGGCAGTGCTGCGGGTAGGGAGAGATGCGGACAGCGAGCGCTGGGGGCTTGGAGAGATGC
>NW_008690353.1:0-10684 GCF_000695815.1 Acanthisitta chloris | reverse complement strand
CGGCGCGGCCAGCACGTGGCGCTCAGGGCGCGAGTGACCTTGGCCGGGACGGGACGGGAGGGGAGTGCCCTGCTGTCACTTCTCTGCTGTCACCTCTCTGATGAGACCTCTCTGATGTGACCTCTCTGCCATCGCACGCAGCTCCAGCCCTGCCTCCATGCACCCCAGACTCTCTCCCCAATCCCTGGGGTGTTCCCAGTGCCCCACAATCCAGGGGTGCCTCTCGCTTCCCCCAAAAGCTGGAGCACAGGAGTCTCCACCACCCTGCACTGGGCAGGGAGCATATTCAGCCCTCCCCAGGACCCCCAGCCAGGCTGCTGGCCAAGGATATGTCTCCAGGAGAGCTGATGTGCCAGGCCACAGCATGGGTTGGACATGGTGCTGCTGTTGTGGGGAGCAGAGCTGTTGCTGTCACCCCAGCAGCAGGGCAGCCTCAGTGTCTGGAGGGGTGTCCAGGTGCTCCGGAGGGAGGAAGCTGCCAGGGGCTTGAGTGGCACAGGCAGGAAAGGGACTGTGTTTTCTTTATGCTTTGAGTCCAAGTTAGTGGATGGGCTTGGCCAACCAGCCTGAGGGAGCCTGTGCCCACCAGGGTTCCAACGGTTGAATCAGCACACTACAAATTGAGGAACAAGATTAGGGAATAAGTGTTCCTACTAAATTCCTCATGATCCCAAGCCATGGGAAAATGAGGCGAGGCAGTGTGAGTCACTCCAGAGAGGAGCAGAATCTGGAAGGGGAGTCAGCTAGGAGGTGAGACCACCCACTGCAGGCAGAGTGGCCAAGGAGTGCAGCACCACTGTGAGTCCTGCCAGGGCCTGGTAAGGTGGGCAAACAAGAGGGGTGAGGAGAACAGAGGGATCACTGGGAGGGTGCTGTGGGTAAAGGGCTGATGGTTACACCTGGATACAGCTCAGGTGTCCTGCTCTTAGAGTGCATCTCCCTGGAAGGGGCTTGATGAAGGAACAGTCTGTTAGCATAATTGCTACCAGTCTAGATGGTTTTTGCTATGTTGATTTGTCCCTGGTCATCCAAAGCAGACTTGTGACAGTTGGGGGATCTGGGTTTCCATGGTTGTGCTGCTGGCTTGTGCCAGATTGCTGCCATAGGCCATTGATGGAGGTGTTATTCTGGCAGCATCAACACCAACAGCAAAACTGGGGTCACTTTTGTTGGTCATGGTGGTTTCTGTGAGGTGCAGCTGCAGGTGCTACAGAATCACAGAGCGGGTCAGGTTGGAAGGGAGCACAGTGAGTCCTAGCCACAAGGGCACAGAGTTGACTCATGGACACCTTGTTGTCCACCAGGATCCCCAGGTCCTTCTCTGCAGAGCTGCTCTCCAGCAGGTCAGTGCCCAACCTGTACTGGTGCTTGGGGTTATTCATTCTCAGGTGCAGGACCTGCACTTGCCTTTGTTGAATTTCAGGTGGTTCTAGTCTGCCAGAATTAATTAAATTAAATTAATTACATATTAGTTTAACTAATCTGGCTTTGAATATACATTTTGAGCACAGTTGTTTGCAAAGATTTTCACCTCTCTTGAGCTGCAGATAACAGTGCTGTGTGCTGGTGTGATTTCAGGTCTCCAGTGATGGACAGTATCTCTTCTTCCCCTTCCCCCTTCTCTGCCAGCTGCCCCACCGAGCAGCCTGAGAACACCACTGATCATGAGTACTATTCTGGCCTCCAGAAGACCATGCACATCCTCTCCATGGTAGTGTACAGCATTGCCTGTTTGCTGGGTGTGACAGGGAATGGCCTTGTCATCTGGATTGCAGGCTTCAAGATGAAGAAGACAATGAACTCCATCTGGTTCCTCAACCTGGCCATTGCTGACTTCATCTTCACCTTTTTCCTGCCCCTCAGCATCGCCTACACTGCTCTGGGCTTCCACTGGCCATTTGGGAAGCTCCTGTGCAAGCTGAACAGCACCATCGCCTTCCTCAACATGTTTGCCAGCGTCTTCCTCCTGACGGTTATCAGCATGGATCGCTGCCTTTCCGTGGCCTTTCCCGTCTGGTCTCACAACCACAGGAGCCCGGAGCTGGCAAGCAGGATTGCACTGGGGACATGGGTCCTGGCTCTCCTCCTCAGCTCCCCATACCTTGTCTTTCGGGACACTGTGGTCAGTTCAAGGAATGTCACGAGCTGCTATAATAATTTTGCTCTGTCTGATGACTACACGTCCGAGTCAACGCGGAGGCTGTGGAGGATGAGGCACAAAGCCATGATCATAACGCGATTCTTATGTGGGTTCCTCATCCCTTTCATGGTGATTCTCATCTGCTACAGTGTCGTTGCTGTCAAGCTAAAAAGAAGGCAGTTGGCCAACTCTTCAAAGCCCTACAGAATCATCATTGCTGTCACAGTCTCGTTTTTCCTCTGTTATTTCCCTTATCATGTCTTCTCCTTGCTGGAAATAAGCAAAAACTCTTCCAGCCACGAGATGAAATTGGCCCTTTACATAGGGATCCCTTTGGTTTCCAGCCTTGCTTTCTTCAACAGCTGCATCAACCCCATCCTGTACGTCTTTGTGGGGCCAGATTTCAAGGAGAAGTTTTGCCAGTCCATCCTGTCAACCTTTGAAGGGGCCTTCAGTGAGGAGTCAGTCCTGGGAAGCCTGACCAGCCGGCGGAAATCCAGGTCTGCTTCAGAAGTGGAGGTCCCGAGGGTCTGAGTAAATGCTGTTGTGGAAGGGGCTGTTCTTTTCTCTGCAATTCCCCTCATTTCAGAGCTCTAATTGCAGGACTGAGGGCTGCGAAGGGCTGTGCGTGCTAACGAGATCTGATTTTGTGTTCTGGAGGTATCTCAAACATACTTAATACACAGTGGGAAGGAAAGAACTCTCTGGAGCTGCAGCAAGGAGAAAGTAGCTGCATTTTACTCCTTGTGCCTTATGACTCTTACTCATGCATCTTTATAGAGACAGGGTTAAATGCAATGACTGTATGTGTTTTTGTAGGGAATGGAACAGCGAGTAAGACACTCATCTTTTCTCTCCCCAGGCAGGACAAATCAGTGTACAGCATAACTGTTTCCGAGCAAAGCTTGTCTCTGTGTTTGACATGTTTCCATTTCTTAAACAGCAGAGATCTGATATTTTGTGCTGTTTGTGAATGAATATTAAACCCCAATAAAGTTATGTAAAACATACCCAGCCTGTTGTGTTGCCTGTTGATCCAGCCTGACTGACCAGGTTCATCTTCAGTAATAGAACAACTAGATAAAAAGATTATATACCCAGAATCTGGAAACAAACCACTGGCATTAGCAGCAGTTCTCATGAGTGAAGCAGACAGGACATGACCTGGGTGTGAGGACTTGCCTGGGGCACTTGGACCACGTGGATCTGATTGCCAGACCACAGTTATGGCTGATCATTGGGTTTCAGACCTTTGGGAAACCAGTGGTTTGGAGAAGAAAGAAGAGCTGAGCTGGGTCTGGTCAAGTTTCATGTTTGCAAACTTCCCAGGATGAAGATGGTGGGGGGTTTCTTCCCAGGCTTGATCAGCCTCTGAAACTTTCATTTTTGTGAATAGAACATGTTAGTCAGGTAACAGGAAATGACAGTGTTGAGGTGTTGGCATTCCCAGTCCATCCTCAGCAGTTGAATGAGTAGGTAATGGTATCATATCTCCCTCTCCAGCACTGCCCAAATCACCTGTAAAACAGCCCAAGCTACCAATTGTCCCATTCATCCTGTCAGAAACCTGTTTTAGAGCCTCACTGCTCCTACTGCTGGAAACTCTCTGACTCCCAACTGGAACACGGGAATTTACACATCGCTGTTCCACATGGATGACGTTATCGAATGAGAGCTGTCACTTGAACATGTTGGGGATTAATTATGAGTCTGCTGGGCCATGCAATATTGAATGAAGGTCATGATCCTAAAGGCACACGTGTACTTAACCTTACATTCATGCACAAACCCACTGAGAAGAGGGAATGTAACACGACCATCCCTATGTCAAGCTTGAGTGAACAGAGAGATTTACCCTTTGCCACAAATTGCTGCCTGTCATCCAGATAAAACTGCAATGTTTGCTATGCACCATGTAACTCCAGGGCTATTTACTTGCTCCTGGTGGTAAACTGCAGCATTGATTGCCATGTCAAGGTTGTGCAGAGCCACGTTTGCTCTTTCTGGGTTTTCCTTATCTGTTTGCAGAGCCCACATAATTTCTTGTGACAAGAGTCTTCATGAGTGTTGGACCAGAGCCTCAGACTCCTGTCATGCCTCTCTCCTCACCCCAGCAGCCTTGAAGGTCAGGATTTGAAGTATTGACCTGGTTTGTGGTAGGGAAGCAAGCAATTTTCTGGGTCATTTGGAGATCCAAGGTGGGTAAAGATTCCCACAGGACAAGGGGATTTAAATGAAGGAGAGTATCCAGGTGATCTAAGGAATTACCACTGGAATAACAGTAGGTAACTAATCTACAGAGCAGACTGTGCTTGAGATAGAGATGGGTCTGTCACCCGAGGTCTGATACCTGCCCTTTGTGCAATGGGAAATGGTTCTGACAGCAACACAGGCCAGGCTGGCAGGGCACTGGTTCCCAGATAAATCTCCCATTGTATTAAATTCCCTCATTTTCACACTACCTCATTATCACAGGGATAATTGTGATAGTTCCTCATTCCCAACTAGGAACCAGGCCATTCATTCTCTCCAATACTTGCATTTGCCATATGTCTATCTAGAAAAGCTTGAATGAAAAAAAGGGAGAAATACTTTCCAACAAGCAATCCAATGAGGCTGAGCAGCTGTTTTGGCAGCTGTGCTCCCCTCTGACGCAGCTTTATTCTCAAGGCTCTTTCAGATGCCATCGGATGGGTGGAACAGCCTGAACCCCCCAGTATTTGCAGTCATTGAGAAAGGTGCTGAACCTGCTGCCCTGCTGGTGTGAGGCCCTCATTGGTCCCGTGAAGGGGCCGATCCGACAGCCCCACTCCTACAAACACAGGGCTGGGATGTGCAGAGCCACTGGGCCATGGGGTTCAGGCAGAGCCACTGAGGTGTGCAGGATTCAGGCAGAGTCATTGAGGTGTACAACGTTCAGGCTGAGCCATTGAGGAATGTGGGGTTCAGACTGTGCATGGGGGAGCCTTAGCTGAGAGAACAAGCAAGTTTTTAGCAACCATCAAAGCCAGGGATCTCACCAGGAGCTGTTGCTGCCTTGCTTTGGAGGAGAACATACTGCAGGTGACTGGAGCTGGGAGAAACTGCAGAGATATCAGGGAGGAAACCAGTCAAAGAGGACGTAACAAGTGGTAACTCAAGAGAAGAAAGTATTTTCTCCTTGGGACCTGGATGAGAGCATGGAGGTAGAAACCTATCTCAGAATAGGTAAGAGGAAAGAGGGAGGAAGGTGTGGGAGCTGAAAGCCTTGAAAGAACCAGCAGCAGGATAGATAATGCAAATGAATGGGAGGGAGACTGCAGCAGGTGAGGAAGTTCTCATTAAGGAGACAATAAAAGCCTCTGGGAAGACTAGCAGTCCCCATACCTCTCCTCTGGTGAGACTTTCCTGGTGAGTAAAATCTCTGAGCTCGGGGGATTGACAAAAACAAAGAGAGTGCATGGTGGTCTGAGAGAAGAACCTCTTCCAGAGCTTCCTGAAATCAGACAGGAAATAATAAGGCAAGGTAGAGGACAAGTATTGATAAAAAGCTTCTTTGTGAAGGAGAGATGTTAGTAATAGTGTCAGTAAGTGGTATAGGCTGAGCCTTACCCAGGTCTCCTCGGCCTTTCTTGGCATAGCAGCTGGGTGAGGGTCCCACTCCCAGCATGAGAGTTAACCTGCTCTTGCTGATCCAGAGCCAGTCCTGGCCAGCACTGAACTGGGGAGGACACAGGGTGTTCTTTGCTGGTTGCACTTTGCTTCTTCCCAGCACCTCTCCCAGCTCTGCTTAGTGCACAGGGCAGGGCTAGTAACAAATATTTCTTCACACCCTCCAGTCTCTCTCTGTGCACAGGACCTGCTCTCCTGCACTGAATTCTGCTTTAATTTGCAAAGTTGCTCTGCAGTGACTAACTCAGGCTCTTCCTGTGTGCTCACTAAACACCTGTACAGAGCACAATACATGTGTGCTCTTTGTAGAGGAGCTGTGGCTTTGTGAGGTAAATAGCAAATCATGCTGGGACCCATTTGGCAGGACAGGGAGGAACAGGGCACTAACTGGTGTTTGGCACTAACTGTATAGCTGTTCAGATTCCCTAAAATGACTTCACTGCCCAGTTCAAACACTTTTGTCTAAAGGCGAATCAAAGGGCAAACCACATCCACAAACATCAGGTGATGGATGTGAACAGGATGTTACACAGAATTGGCAGGACAGAGCTGCCCACACACAGCAAAGCAAAGAGAATCTGTGAACCAAGCAAGAAGCACTAGCACTGGCTCTTGTTTCAGGGCAGTGTTTGTCCAATCCCTCACCCTCCCATCCAGCTTGAGATGTCTCTGCAGGACCTGTTAAATGCCAGCAATTGCCACAAACCTCTCATCCCTTTCTTGGGAGGCTGATTGGAGTGTCCGTGATGGAGCTGATGTGGCAGATCTGCTAGTCATTGCAGACTGACCCGGAACTGGGAGCACAATTGGAAACTGGAAAACAAACTGAGCTCAGGGAGTTCTGCAGTCAAAGCTTTGTGACTCAGTGGGGACAGGACTGTGACAAATGAGTCAGTGCCTGTTTCCACAGACATGGCTAGGCAGCACTATTTGATAAAGCAATGAGTGCTGTCTACTGCCATAGCCCTTCACACAGATAAGACATCTTCTCTGCTCTGGGGCCTTTTTTTAAGGCACTTTGGTTCCCAGACATGGGAAATATTTCCAGATCACTCCCAAGACATGATAAAATTACTCCTCCTTCCCTCAATTCCAAAATTACCATATGTCTGCTTTGAGTTCTGCCTGCCTAGCTAGGTCAGATCCAAAGCAGAATCTTCTGGAAATTGGACACAGGTGTCCCTCGGGCAGTAAAGCCAAAGGCAGAGGAGCAGGGAGGTGGTGGAGGTGTCTGTGTGCTGCAGAACCTCCCCATGGGCTCAGAGGGGCTGTGTAGGCTGGAGGATGCTTTTGGGATGCCTTGTAGGATCCTCCCTCTGTTGGGAGAGACCAAACCTATTCACAGGGCTCTGTTAGGACCAAATCAAAGCATTTCTTTGGTGTACCATGTCTGATAGTTCTCACTGTCAGGTGGTTTGGTAGGTGAGTTTTAATATCCATCTTCTTTTACAAAAACAACCCCAAACAAACAAAGAAAGCCAGCCTGGAAGAGCAGTGATGTATGGAGCTCAGGAGCCTGGATGACAATGGCATTCATCTCCTCTCAGGTGATGGATGCAGCCTGTGTTCCAGCCAAGTGCTGGGTGAGCAGTGCCCTTCACCTTGGCTGGACTAGGTGTGTGGGGTGGGTTGTTTTTTAATTTGCACATCTCTGCTTGCCAGGGTCACATCTGGATTCAGAACAACAGATCTCTGTAAGGCAGTATGTTCACACCCAGCAAATTTTCAGAATTCCTTAGCTGACTGCTAATTGAATCATTGCAGATGAAATAAAACCCATGTGCTTATCTTGGAGCAACTGTTTGCTAAACTCCTAGTGTTGGGATAGCATATTGTCAGATTAAAAAATCCCTCTCCCTTGAGAGCTGAGGTTGAAATTAACATTCCTCTGATGCGGAAAACAGAGGTGGGAAAGAAACGGATGTTTTTTTCCCCCTAAGAAAACAAAAGTTGAATCATTGCAGATGAAATAAAACCCATGTGCTTATCTTGGAGCAACTGTTTGCTAAACTCCTAGTGTTGGGATAGCATATTGTCAGATTAAAAAATCCCTCTCCCTTGAGAGCTGAGGTTGAAATTAACATTCCTCTGATGCGGAAAACAGAGGTGGGAAAGAAACGGATGTTTTTTTCCCCCTAAGAAAACAAAAGGCAGCAGCCTTGAGGATCGGAATAGTGTCTCTTAGTTCCTGGTCCTGTGGTTTGCTTAAGCAATGTTAGGAATTTGGGGCAGCACAAATCAAACAGTCAGCAAATTCTGGGTGCCCTGGGGTATTGAAAAATGCTTCTGGGGAAGGCTGCTAATTGCATCATGGGTCAATGCTTCACCATGTGTTGTTTCTAGTTGTTCTGCCTTAGACTGCTCTGTCACATCAGCCTGTAGTGAAATCCTGCACTGGGAACTGATGCTAAGAGGAATCTCTGCTGCTCTGTGAAAAGGCTAACAAAAAGCTCAAACTCCTTTCCCTTTTGTCCTAAAAGCCCTGAAACAAAAGCCAAAAAAAAATAACCTGCTAGGGTCAATGACCCTGAATCAAGTGTAGAAGCACCAGCATGGAAGCAGGAAAACACACTGGAAACAGTGGGGGTGGCAAGGCGTTGGGAGGGATCTCTTCCTTACACCTCAGTGTAATTTGGAAGAGGCTGTAGGAAAGGCAGAGGCTCTTTGCTGCATCTCTGAGGGCACAAAGAGGCTGATGGCCTCTCTGCTCACATATTTCAAGCAGATGTCTTGGCTTTGTGTGTGCCTGCAAGTGAAGTGCTCGACATCTGGCAGCTGCTCTGCGGCTCCAGGTTAAATGGCTTCTCCCCTTCCCCTGCTGAAAAAAGCACAAAGAGGAGACAATTGATGAAGTCTTGGAATGCATGAAGCAAGAAGCAAATGTGAAATACAGGGAAAACATTGGCCCATGAATATTTAAAGTGGAAAGTGCAGCTCGTAATGGCAGAAGTGGTTCCAAACGATGAAATTAATGTCATCCTTTCACAGGCACATTTGGTGAGCAGCACTGTGGCTTTTTCCTCTTTCACCTTAAGGGCAGCATAGACAGAAACTTATGCTGGGATGCTCAGCCTTGCTCCAGTGCACCCTGGGGTCCAGGAATAATCAAGTTTAATTGGGTTTTGTGAGGAAAGCTGCAGCAGAAAGTACCTGATTTGTAGCTTTACGCTAAGTGCTGAAATTCTGATCCATAAAATGCTGTTCATCTTGGGCATAGTGAGAACTGTAATGTAACACAGGTTCTAGCTACCCAGTTAGGGGGAAAACATTGTGTGTGGGGGTTTATTTAAAGAAGAGAGATTTATTCTTCCTGTCTGTGTGGGATGACTAACTTCGTCAAGGCAGTGAAAGGACACAGTTCTGCCATGGGTGTCCTGGGATAAAGCTGGTTTTGTTTTGTTTAGTTTTTTTTTAAGCAGGGTGACTAAAATAAGAGTCTCATTGCAGATGTCGAAAGAATCTTCATCTGGTTTAACTGATGTGGACCAGATGACCCACTGTGGTCCCTTCCAGCCTGTGATGTATGTGGCAAGGAGAGCTCTGACCAGGGACTCCAGATAAATCGCGTGAGCTGTTGACAGGGAACTGAGAGAGAACTGATTGTTTCTGTTCTTAATTTACTCTCCAGAAATGCCTCCTTCTCTACAAACACTGCTGGGTCACCCAGTGACCCCACAGAGATGGAGAGGACCTGCCACAGCAACAGAGATGCCTGGAGCAGTGTGTCAGCCTCCATCCCTCTGACAGGGCTGCAGGTAAGGGAGCTCCAAAACATGTCACTCTGTGCACATCCACTGCTTTGTACACTGCTGGTGGCTTAAAAAGTGTAAAAGAAGGTTTTTTTGAAAGTGAAAGTTTCAAAAGTTTAAAGCTTTTCTGTGTGAACAATGGTGTTGTTAATATTTGACCACATAGAATTGAAACTCCACCCTATGGGGCTGAAACTCAATGTGGAAGCAAAAGGTAACTGAAGCCCAGGAGAACTGAAGAGTCTGTCCTAGTTGTGTTTACTTGGATGTTTGGCAAGACCAGCAAACAACTCTTTATTTGAAGTTTATACATCAAGATCATACAGCAGACACACAGACTCTGGGGGGTTGTTCACCACAAATGACTGTCAGAGACCCTCAGCAAAGCTCCTCACAGACTAAACTGTCATGTGTGATCACTATGCAAATATGACAATTACTTCTAGGAAACCTGTTGATCTGTTAAATATAATTGTTCATGGAAGAGTTATGGTTATGTATGTAATAGGACAATACAAGCTTTAGCTGCTGTGAGGTATGGGATGCACTCTAGGTGGAACAATCCCATCTGAAATAAAGGGATGTTGCTTATTAATGCAACAGAGGTGTTAAAGAGTTTATTTCTGATTTTGGTGACAACAGGACTACAGGTGTGGGAGCTCCAAAACACATCACTCTGTGAACATCCACTGCTTTAAGCCACATGGACTTTACACTGGGGCTGTCCCGACCCTGCAGGGGTTGTTAACCACTCATTGTGCTTATTTTTGTGTGTGGGAAAGCTTTGTTGGGAGCTGCAATGACAGGACAAGGGGCAATGGGTACAAATTCAAAGAGGGGAAGTTTAGGTTAGATATTAGAGGAAATTTTTTCCTGTGAGGGTGGTGAGACACTGGCACAGGTTGCCCAGGGAGGCTGTGGATGCCCCAACCCTGGCAGTGTTCAACGCCAGGTTGGATAAAGCCTTGAGCAACCTGCTCTGGTGGGAGGTGTCCCTGCCCAGGGCAGAGGGTTGGGATGTGATGATCTATGAGATATCACAGACGATATGTAGCTGGCCCGAGAGGTGCACGCTGAGGGCTGTGAGCGCTCGCAGCTCACACTCGCCCCGGCCCCGGGGCCCGTTCCCGCTCCCGGGGCACAA
>NW_008690352.1:3567-9545 GCF_000695815.1 Acanthisitta chloris | reverse complement strand
ATATAATGCATAAAGGTTTAGATGCTGTGAAAACTTGAAACAGATGGAGGTGTGGAGATGGTAGTTCTGCGTCCTGCTGCAATATCCTCATTCTAATTAGAAGCAGATAATATGGGACTAACAGTTCCTAAAACTCATTCATGGCTCAGAATAGCAACAGTAATAATAGTACAAAAGTCCATTTTACTGTAATCTCCACTAGTCCAGCCCTCAGCATGTCCTCTGCTTTGGGACTTTTGAACACAGTAGGGTTTTTCACAAGCTGATGTAGTTTTCCTCAGTTCCCTTGTAGAGGTAAGGGGGAGGAGGAATCATCTCACTGTGAGAGAGAGGGTTAAGAAAAAAAGATGTTAACAATGACATAACCATGAGTAGAAGTCCTGGAAAACAGTACCTTTGGAAAGGAAAGGGAAATGTATTGTGGAGAAAGAAATGACAAGACATCCTTATGAGATGTACTCATTTACTCAAGGAAATGGCTTGTTTCTGGAGTATCAATTGTTGTAGTGTCTGGCAAACTCTTTATTTACAGGGAAGAGGCAAGCACAAAGAGCTTCCCTAGCCTTCTGAAGATACTAGAATCACTACTCAAGGGCTTAAATGCTTACTTCTAAATATGGCAAAGTAGTCCACTTCGCAGAATGGTAACCTGCTCACAGTGAGTTGCAAGAGATCAATAGAATTTAAAAGGCTCTTTGAAAGAGATTGGATGGGTATAGTACTCTCAACACCTAAATAAGGAGGTCTTTCCATTACTTTCACTCTAATTGAGAAATGTTTCATCTAATAGTATGAGACCGCAGCTACCTACTTTGAGCTGTTCTTCATCTCTCATATCTCTGATTGTGTTAATGGGAACTTCAGGAAAGGCATGCACAAAGGTAAGGGGATGTGAGCACCCATCCTTCAGAAACCAGAGTTAGAACCATCCACAGAACACTCAAAAAACTCATAGGGCTCAAAGCCAGAGAGAGTGTGCTGTTGAGACAGGCTTAGATAGATTTGAGTTACCTTCACAGAATCATAGAATCAATTGGGTTGGAAGAGACCTCAAAGATCATTGTGTCCAATCCTACCATGATTACTAGACCATGGCACTAAGTGCCACATCCAGTCTTATTGTGAAAACCTTTAGGGATGGTGAATCCACCACCCTGGGCAGCCCATTCCAATGCCTGATCACTCTCACTGTAAAAAATCTCTTCCTAATATCCAACCTGAACCTCCCCTGGCAGAGCTTGAGTCTGTGCCCTCTTGTCCTCCTGCTGGTTGCCTGGGAGAAGAGACCATCCCCCATCTGACTACAACCTCCTTTCAGGGAGTTGTAGAGAATGATAAGGTCTCCCTTGAGCCTCCTCTTCTCCAGGCTGAACAACCCCAGCTCCCTCAGCCTCTCCTCATAGCGCTTGTGCTCAAGTCCCTTTACCAGCCTCATTGTTCTTCTCTGGACATGCTCCAGCACTTCATTAGCTTTTCTTCATATTTCCTTATGTCATTCTATATAGACTGCTGTGTATGGTTGTCATCAGAATTAACCAAAGCCCTTGTGAGTGGTGGGTGGTGGTGATGCTCTTACCAGCAATACCCAGCTTCAAAAAGGCTCTCTCTTCTGAAACATTGATCATAAAAGCATTTTCTCTTAGACATGAAAGGGAGCATATTCTCCAAAGGTATTTTCAGCTAGTTTCAAAAGGTGCAGCTCAGTCCTGCAGACTTCAGCCTGACTGTTTCCAGTGAAGAACTTTCCAAATAATTGCAATTATTGACAAAACATTAGTCTAATTCACTGTAGTATTTTCTCTATATTCTTTTTGTTTACAGGGCAATGCAAGATTTAAACAGTGATAGCTTTTCTTTCCATAAAATTTCCTGTCTCAAGTTCCTTCAAAATATCAGTGGCAACTGGGAGAGCTTTCTTCTCCATGTCTGAGTTTATTGCAATAACTAGAAAAATATAATTCTTTATTTAATAATTGCTATTCTCATCTGTAAAGACATTGTCCTTTGCAGATCTTTGAGAATTCAGTAGGGTGCTAAAAATGTACCACATTTGTTCCTGCATTAGAAGTCATCCCCACCCACTTCTTACTCTTTAAATAGTCCCTAAAATAGCAATAGAAGGTGCTTTCAGCTGCATCTAGATTTATTTCTTCACTTAGACAACGTTTGGCCTGTGGAAACATCTCCTAAAATCCTAAAGCACAGATATCAGGCAAAAATGCCTTCTGAACTATATATATATGTTCACCTGCATGTGCTTAGTTATGTGGAAAAAATATTTTTCAATGTATTTGATTCCCACTAAGACTGTATGAGATGGTGGCAGTATTCCTTTCATTCTTTATGCATTCGCAGATAGAGCTGTTACAGTTCTGCACAAATCCAGTCAGGTATTAGCCACCAAAAAGAGAGCTAGGCTGATTCCTGAGAACTATTTGACTTATCAGCACAAGTAGTCAAGAAAAAAAAATTCTCCGTTGAGCATGAATATACCAAAGAAAGTTCCAGTTGAACCAGACCTGTTATTGATGGCCAAAGCAGAGGACAAAGGTAATTCTCTCCTCCTGGTTTATTTTGAGAGCAGTCATGAAGGAAACCAGTTTTCAAAAGACAGACAATCTTTAATTTGCAGACTTTCTTTGCAAATATGGACATTTCAGAGAGATAATGGTGAATCCTTAGGTGTTGGTACAAATGACCCAGGAACTATTCTGGTGGCACTGAGAACTCCCACTGCTCTTTCTCTAAAAGTCATCTCACTTAAGATTTTTGGAAGACCCTCTTGTATCTATATGCCCCAGGAAAAACTTCAAATACTGACACTAGATGTGTTTTTCTGCTTGTGACAAAATAAGACTGATGACGATACCCATTTTGTTTGACAGCAGTGTTTCTGGCAAGACGTTCTAAAATACAGTAGGTATAATTCTGAGTGTATTACTTCCACAGGGACCATGAACAGCCACTATCCTCCCTTTTACTCTGCCTTATGCAAACAGATAGACCAAGCATCAGAGAGCTTTTGATCCAATTTGTATGGAATAAACAGAAATAACATGTGGGTACAACAAGACAACAATGGAGACAGGTGCATAGAACAGTCAGAACGGTAGCACTATCATAGATAAATTAAAGTCACTACAAATTAAGCAGCCATCCATGATAGCATATACAGCAGAAAACAGATATATCTCCTTTCCTAAAATGAATGTGTTATGCTGTTATTCTATTTATGTAGTGCAGTCTTCAATGGCTGATAAAACAATACACTGCAATCAGATAATCCCTTGCTTTTGCCCACATTTACTGGCCTGTTACTAGATCTATGTTGGTCAGTTGCATTTCTGGCCATGGATACGAGTCAAAGTTTTCTTTTGTAATCAGAGATAGGCCCACAGGTCTTTGTTTATACCACAGATAAAACACTGCCTCTCAGTGGGTTGCTACTGGAGTTTTATATATGTGTCTTCTGAAGAGATCCATGCATTGTTCTAGCATTAGTGAGATTATTTACGCTTAGTGTTTTGTTTTAACCAGTGTTAACCCTGACCTCTTCATCACAAGTCAAGACAGAGCAGGACTGAAAATATATGTGTCTGATGCTGCAAGCTGTGGAGCTGAAAAAAGGGTCAACAAGGAGAGACTTTTCACAAGAGTGTTTGTAAAGGGAGAAGGTAGGAGATTTGTTTGGAGAGGTTTTTTGCTAGTCTATAAATAGCCAGCTTAATAATGATTAAAAGTGAAAGAACATATTTGTTGTGAAATACCATATTCAGTTTTCTGCTCTACATTGGATCTAAGAACTGGCCCATGAGGTGTAGATGGCTCTGCTAGGTGGGTAGTGGTTCTGTGCCAGATCTCCACTGTAAAGCAATGTAGATGGTGCCATTAGAGTTCTGACACCAGTGCCAGAAGTTATGGAGCTGCTGTTGCTGGAGTAGTCCTGCACACAAACACACAGGACAGAGTCTGTTATGATGTACTGGTGTATTGGTTTTATGTGCAAAGTTTTGGTAGTGGGAAGCAGCAGGATTGACCTCTGTGAGAAGGAAAGAAGGGCTGTTCCCATGTCAGACACAGCCAGTTCCAGCCAGCACCAAAATGGACCCACCACTGAAGTCCCCATATTATGTATATGGAAACATCTCCATAGACTTTCTGTGGGCAGCTATGGAAAAGGTTCAGGTTATGAGGCTGGTCTGGATGTCACAGCAGGCTGGACATGAAAAAGAAAGCAGTAAACAAATTCCAAGTGCTGTCTATTAAAAAATACAAACACCATGAATGACTCAGAACTATTACACCTTATGCTAGTCCCTTGTCTTAATTAGAAATACTAAACAACCATATCTGACGAAAAATAAAAGGGCTACATAAACCAGACTGAGGCTTCCAGTTAGTGTAATCATAATCTGTGTTGTTTTTCTCATACAAATTATAAGATCCTCTATTCATAATTTTTCATTTCAGCTACTTCAGTTGTACAGTGTTCTTGAGTAGCTAAAACCTGCCTGGGAAAGTCTAAAGGAGGAAAATGACCTCTGCAGAGTCAGGCTTTGTTTCCAACTCTGGACCCATTTCTAGATAGTTCAGTTGTCTTGGTACCAAGGCTGCTCGGGGCTTCCACCCTCACAAGGTCTGTGTATTCCAATGGTAGAAGTGACCAAGTTCAGAGCTGCTGTGAGCATGTTAGCATGAACTAGGTTTTGGGGGCAGCTTTTTAAGCATTTCACACTTACAGACAACTTTCACATGCTCATCATCAAGTGCTTTGCATCCTGGCACACATGACCAAAACGTTCAGAGAGGTCAGAATCCTGAGTCTCGTACGCCTTAAGAATTCACTTATTTTCTGCTGCTGAAATAGAATTTGTGCTTCTTCCAAACTGACTATGTACCAGCTATGTTCCCTGGGCAAGCTCTTTAGAACAGACTCTACACAGTGCTTATGCTTTTGAGCTGTGGTGGTCTCTGCTGTCAGTCACAGTCTTTTTCAAATATATCTTTCTCTCTGGCTTAAAAATGGTTTTAAAGATGCTTCAGTTGATCAGTATATTGGAATCCTATGAGTCTTCTACAAAAGTATGTCAGGAAAGAAAATACTTTAAGAGAACAACAAATAAGCTAGCAATGATGGCATGGGGCATGTTGGACTGAAGGAGGAACATTCCCTGGATTGAGGTCCATGTGACTGTTTCGTACCTCTCATCCATCAGTAACAGAGTATCCAAAAAAATACTGTTTACTTCTCTGGATTTCAGGTCTAGTAAAGGACAAAGCATCAATTCACAGAATTCCTGGAGGGAATTTAAAGCTTCTTTATGCCATGGAACTTACTATTATGGGATGCTTTCAAGAGAGGACTGTAACAATAAAAAAACCAAGAAGTGTGAAATCTCCAGATTGAATGATCCTAACCACTAACACATCATATGTATACTTGTAAGCTGTTTCTAGTTATTTACTACAAAGATCTGAAAAATCCCCTTCATGCTGTTTACACTGTGAGATCATAATGATCCATACAGCACTGGTGACATACCGACATATGCTGTGGCATATGTTGTGAAAACTTCTGAGCTACAGTCTTCCCTTAAGGAGTAAGAAGATGGAGAGGCAGGGAATAATGTGCATCTCCAGGCATCACGGATGCCTTCTCCTACTTGAGTGTTTGTGGTTTTGGCAGATGTTTCTCTAAATCTGTGGCACTTTTTTGAGATTTTCAAACCTCTTTTCTGTCCTTCTTCTCTGCTCTGATCCTTTTGTGAAGGAGCTTGTCAAGGAGGTAGTGTGGGTCAGTGGGTTTGTTTCTCCTCCTAGCACCTGGGAATGGGGAGTCCCCTGTTCCTCACTCTGATTGCCCTCAGACTCTCTTCTGTCTCTCTTCTGTTCTCTCCATTGTGTTTCCCCATGTCTCCCCGTCTGTCCTTTCAGAGGCTGGAGTGTGTCACTGCCTCCCAGGTGCCTGCTTTCCCTTT
>NW_008690352.1:0-3495 GCF_000695815.1 Acanthisitta chloris | reverse complement strand
ACATGGAGTAGGGTAGGAGGGATTGGGGGCTTTGATCACATGTGGAGCATCAAAATTCAAAGCTGTTTTTGCAAAATACGGAGCTAAAAGCTGCCCATGAGCTGAAGACCATCATGTCCCAAAGAGAACTCTCAGTACTGTATCCTCTGGGTGTATACAGCAGTATCTAAAATTTCTCACCAGCTCAAAGGTAAAAGATGAAAACACTTAGGAAAGCCTGGAGATTGGAGGTGATATACAAAATGCAGACCAGTAGGAAATCAAAAGTTTTGAGTGCTGCTTGTAAATTTTCCATGTGGCTATTAATTTCTGAAACAAATTTTCAGAACACACTCTAGTTTTCCATATGGCCTAGACCATGGTTCTCATTTCTGTTGGTGTTCTGTGCTAGGGTTTCCTCACATTAAGAAATACATGTATGTCACACAACTGGCATATGATAGGTTCATTGTTGCTAATTGACCAATTTGTTTAAAGCTATATTTTTTCATGAGGCAAAAGAAAACAAAGATTTAAATTTAAAATTAACTTTCAGACAATGTTTTGGCAATATGCATGTCCTGAAAAAAGCATAATATTTCTCATTAATATTGAAAATTTGACTGCTCCATCTCTCATTGTGATTCTCTCATAGATTCACATATGCAATTTTGTTCCCTGATGCTTTCCCCAGCATTTGTGTCACCCGATTTCCAAAATATCACTTTTTTACATCAAAAACAGAGAGATGACCAGAAAAGATTTTCAGAGGTGGAAGTAATTCTTCCTTTGTCAACTTTTTTACTTCACTGATGTCAGATATTTGTTTTTGGTCTGCCTCTAGTTTACTTGCTGTCATGAGAAACACCCTAGAAAGGCTTGAGACTGGTTTGTCTCCATGGACCAATCGTTTTGTGGGAATGATTGATCTTGGTTTGTGCTTCCTATTATTTCACTGCCAGTTTTCCATGCTCAGGTTTGCAAAGCATCAGAGAAGTGGCAAACACAACATTTGAGGGACAATGATAGAATATTAAGGGCACTCATTTTTCATCAAGTAAGTTTTATTCAGTATTCATTCTTGAACCCAAAGAGGCCTATTACCTAAAACACCCAGCTCCAGAAAACTCTCAACTTCAAAGTGACAAAGAAATAGTCATTCCACATTCCAGCTTTTGTGCAGACTTTCACAGAGGCATGTTTGCTCTACTGTCACCTCATCATCTCTGGGTGATTGAAAACTCATCTCCAACCTCTTCATTCTCTGAGTATGACGGGAAATTAATCTGCTTTAGAAACTCCTGCCACCTTCTAAAATATCCTCTTTTTTTTTTTTTTTTTTTTAGCTATTGCATCCTTGCTTCTCTTCCCTGGTTTCAAGCTGGTTTTGTTTCACTCATGACCCACTGACTCAGCTGTGCGCTGTTTCTATGGTTCCTCACTTCTAAAAATGCTTTTCTGAACCCATCAGCTACATTGCTTTCTATTTTCTAGTCCCTTCTCACAATCCTGTTTAACAGTTCAGCCTTTTGGACAATAAGCACATGTTGTGGTCATTCAGCCACATTCATTCCTGGGTTCCGGGCTTTCCTCACTCACTGCTGAATTCCACTCTTCTCCTGTTTTTATAGTCTTAAACCCAGAGAACCTTTGAATAGGGAGCACCTGTAAATGTGCAACTGAAAGTCCATATAACTAATATCTGCTGATAAAAGAGGGACCAGATCATGCTGAACTTTTCCAGTCTGCTGTCTGTCAGAGAGTCACAGCAGTGTAGGGCCTGTTCTAGATGCAAGAGGAAGACACACTGATTTCAGAGCACTTTTGAGTTTGATGGTACCTGAGGTGCTATGCGTTATTGTAAGATGATAAAGTAATAGATCTGTATATGTATAACATTGATTAAGTTACCTGTCATGTTATAACTCTGCAAGCACATGAATGGAAAAAATGTAATGTATGTGGGTTCTCGAGATATCACTGTCAGGGAAAACTGGCAGAAATAGATTTACATGTAACGAGTACAGTGTAGGCTTAGATGTTTGGCACAGTCCTTCCACTCTGAAGTGAAATTTAAAGTATCAGCAGTAAATATGCATTTGCACAGGACTAAGCAACTAACATATTCTCTTATTTGACCTACATCTAAATTTGTGAATAAAACTTTGTATTTCCTCTTTTTCCCTGGAGAAACTCAGAGAATGATATCAAGATCTGAAGAATGAAGCTTTCAAAGCCTAAGACCTCTCTCTTAGGATTTTTAAATGGAATTTTTCAGAGGGTTAATTATATTTTATTGAAAGAGAAGAGTCATTGCTGGGAGCTGGAGCAATGCAAAAATTATGCTGTGGAGCTGATGACTTGGTAACCTCAAGAGTGACTCTCAAGTGGCTCTCCACACTGAAATCCTGAGAGGCTGAATGCATGTTGCTACCATCATTGGCAGTGCAGCACATGGATTAGTGGTTTTTGTCATCCTTTAAGAAGAAATTCCTGCCCCTCTTCTCTCTAGTGTGAGCTGTAGGTATAATGTTCAGAGGCCAATTCAGCTTTGTTACTGTAATTCGCTTTTGCTTTTATTTTTAATTCGGCTTGCCAAGGAAAATTAAAGACCTGCTCTCATTTGAGCAAGGATTAGAAAACTACCATATGTAATATCTCTGGTGCTTTTACCATAGAAAACAAATGTAAACCGAGAGTTCCTTGTAGAATTAACTGTGAAAATAAAGTCAATAACATCGATAAAATAGTTTCCTTCAGGTATCAGACTTCTCCAATGCAGTAGCACATGTAGTGTCTGTTTCACATTACCTACTAGTACAGGTTGACCTCACTGTACTGGTCGCATTCACTAGGTATTTACTTTTCTTCATAATCACAAGTATTATACAAGTCTACTCTCCAACTCTGGCTTAAATTTCAACCTATCAGACTCTCAAGTATCTAGAAAGGTAGGAAACAGCTGTGGGCAATAGTAAAAGAAAAACTGTATGAAAAGCACGTAAAACATATAGATATTTGCCACTTGGACAACTTAATTTTCTTCCTCTTGTGATACACTGACAAGTGGGGAGGGGTGAAGAAAATAGCAACAAATGGAATGATTGCCATTCAGCTGCATATCTTACCAAGAGAGGAGAATATGAGAGAGAGTGGGAAGAAGGGAAGCCCATGTGAGCTGGAGCATAAGAAAAGGAGTAAAGTTAGAGGATGGGGAAAAAAATACAAATGGGAAAGAGAGATGGGGAATCAAGAAAGAGAGAACAATGACAGAGACATACAGAAGGGGATAGAGAAAAATGAAGGGACTGAAAATAAACAGGTAGTGGGAATGAAGAAAGGAAAGAAAGAAAGGAAGAAAGGGAAGGAAGTTAGGAAGGAAGTTAGGAAGTTAGTAAGTTAGGAAGGAAGTTGGGAAGTTAGTAAGTTAGTAAGGAAGTTAGTAAGTTAGTTAGGAAGTTAGGAAGCTAGGAAGTTAGGAAGTAAGTTAGGAAGTTAGGAAGGAAGTTAGGAAGG
>NW_008690351.1:0-505 GCF_000695815.1 Acanthisitta chloris | reverse complement strand
ACCACCCAAAACACCACCCAAAAAAACACACATGAAACCCCAAAAAAACCCCCAAAAACCATCCCAAAAAAAACCAAAACACCACCCAAAAACCACCCAAAACAGCACCCAAAAATACCTGAAAAACACCCAAAACACCACCCAAAAACCTCCTCATGAAACCCCAAAAACCATCCCAAATAACCCCAAAACACCACCCAAAAACCACCCAAAACACCACCCAAAAAAACCCCAAAACACCACCCAAAAAACACTCATGAATCCCCCAAATATACCGGAAAACCACCCAAAACACCACCCAAAAATACCTGAAAAACCACCCAAAACACCACCCAAAAAAACACTCATGAATCCCCCCAAAATACTTGAAAACCACCCAAAATACCACCCAAAAAACCACTCACGAAGCCCCCAAAAAAACCCAAAACCCATCCCAAAAAACCCCAAACCACCACCCAAAAACCACCAAAAAATACCTGAAAAACACCCAAACCACCACCCAAAA
>NW_008690350.1:0-1648 GCF_000695815.1 Acanthisitta chloris | reverse complement strand
CTCTTCCCTCTCCCCATGGAGTTTTGGATAAAAATTGCATCCTCTTCTCTCCTCCCATGGAGTGTTGGGTCCCAGTTGCATCCTCTGCCCTCCCCCCACAGAGTTGTAAGTAAGAATTCCATCCTCCTCCCTCTCCCCAGGGAGTTTTGGGTACCAATTCCATCCTCTTCCCTCTCCCCACAGAGTTTTGGGTAAAAATTGCATCCTCTTCCCTCCTCCCACAGAGTTTTGGGTCCCAATTCCATCCTCTTCCCTCTCCCCACAGAGTTTTGGGTAAAAATTGCATCCTCTTCCCTCCCTCTACAGAGTTTTGGGTCCCAATTGCATCCTTTTCCCTCTCCCCAGGGCGTTTTGGGTACCAATTCCATCCCCCATAGAGTTTTGGGGGAAAATTGCATCCTCTTCCCTCCTCCCACAGAGTTTTGGGTCCCAATTCCATCCTCTTCCCTCTCCCCACAGAGTTTTGGGTAAAAACCACATCCCCTCCTTGGATATTCCCATGGGATCTCCTCAACCAACACTGGGAAAATTCCCAAATGCTTGAGAGGGGTAAAAAGATCTCTCCAAAATATTTCAAAATGGCACTCCAAGCACTCACTGGCATTACCCTTTGCTCCCTGTTTGGGGAATAAACCTGGCAATACTTGAGACACCAAATCCAGGCTTTGCATTTCTCTGTACCTGCACAACTCTGAACTCCATAGGGAATTCCTTGGGATTTGACCTCTTTGGGCCTCAGTTTCCCTTTTTTTACCCACCTGGGCAGGGCTGAGAAGGTGGCAGATGGGTCAGACTGGTTGCCCTTAGCCCCTGGCACCACAGAACCTGCTGCTTTTTCCATTTTTTTTTTTGCCTCCTGACTGGACTTGTCCTTGCTCACGTCCTGTTTTCCGGTGGCTCCAGGCCAGTGCCAGATGGCACAGTGTTGGTGGCAGCTCTGTCATGTCCT
The DNA here is from genome assembly GCF_000695815.1 of Acanthisitta chloris. Taxonomy (NCBI): domain Eukaryota; kingdom Metazoa; phylum Chordata; class Aves; order Passeriformes; family Acanthisittidae; genus Acanthisitta; species Acanthisitta chloris. The sequence goes on along the minus strand of NW_008690350.1, from coordinate 699 downwards.
TCTCTTCCCAAATGTCCTCCCTGAGGATGTTGGCACAGCTCAGGACTTTGATTTTTTGCCCTGCTTTGCTCAGCCCCAGTTTGTCTCTGAGCTGTTTTTAGAGGTCTCACCAAGGGATTTTTTTTTTTTGGTGCCTAAAGTTCCTGAAGTGGCTCATGGAGAAGTCTCATTCCCAGGAAATCCCATTCCAGAGTTTGCAGTGTGTGGAATTGATGTGTCTGTGTCCTCACAGCCTCACAGCTGAGAGATTCCATGCTGGAAAATAGGAATTTTCCACCAAAATTTCACATCCAGGGGCAGGAGGATAGGGGCAAGGACAACTTCCACGGGAAGGATTTCTCCCTAATATCCATGGAATTCTGGAATGGGTTGGGTTGGAAGGATATTCCCAGGGATAGAGCTACTCTGGAAAATCCATTCCAGCCCCTCCCAGGGAGGAATTCCTTCCCAAAATCCATCAATCCCTGCTCTCCAGCCATTCCCTGTGTCCTGTCCCTCCATCCTTTATCCCAAGTCCTTCTCCAGCTCTCTCAGCACTTTAGGCACTGGAAGATGCTCCAAGATTTCCTTGGAGATTTCTCTTCTCCAGGTGAACATTCCCAATCTGTCTCCAGGGCAGAGATGCTCCAACATTTGGGATCATCTCCGGGATCTCCTCTGGAATGACTCCAGCTCTTCCCTTTGGAGCCAGGGAATGAA
>NW_008690349.1:0-4253 GCF_000695815.1 Acanthisitta chloris | reverse complement strand
ATCCATGTTTCTCCAGTTTAGAGACATATAATACACAATATATGATCCATGGTGTTTCACCATCAGCTATCCACAGGGTTTATAGACTCTCTTTGCTGGTGTTGAGTCATGTTCTCCTTTGCAAACACTTCAAAGCGCAGTTGGAATTGGAACTCCAGTGCAGGTGGTGCAGAAGAACAGGAGCCACAGCAGAGGGGAAAGGTAAGGAGTAACTCATTATACAGGTGTGATACTTGTGGAATGATGAAGGGAAGAAGTGATTTGGAAAAATGTCTTTACAGGTTAGATAATGTTATTTCAACAGCTGCTCTGTGATTTATTGTCCCTGTAATACTATATCCTTTAAATAGAAAGAGTCCCTGAAGTCACACCTTTTAATTGAGGAGGGATGGTGAAAGAGAAAAAACAGAGCATTTAATTAGCTCTAGAAAATGCTTTTCTTATAGATGTGTTTCTGAACTGCTTCTTATAATCCCATAGTGCTTTCCAGTTAAGCACCTCATAGTACTTCTCAAGCCTAAGGTCACTGTGGTGTAGACAGTGAGAAAAATCCTACTTGTAAGTACGAACTGCTGCCTCTCCTGCTCAGTCTGATGATTTTCAGTGGTGTAATTGTCTTTTGGTACAAAACCTGCCTTGTTTTCATCCTTGGATCTGCTTTTAACATCCATACTTCTGCTGGCTTCAGTGTGTTTTTTCACCTAGTGCAAATGTTAGAGGAATGAGATGTAGGAAAAGCATAACAACATGAGAGGTATGTAACTTTCCACTTAAGACTATGTTGACTCGCTGTTGATTTTGGAAACTCTTCAACACATGTAAGTCCTAAGGGCTTTAAGCATAGAACTAAATCAAATGTGTGTGTAAATTGAACATATAGTAGTTCTACATGTAAATTAGAATGAAAAATTGCACAGAACTTGTTTCACCACTGAAAAATGACACGGTATTTTTCCAGTATCTGTTGACTTAGCTACACAAGGAGTGGCTGAGGTCACTTGGCTTGTTCAGCCTGCAGAAGAAGAGACTGCGGGGAGACCTCATTGCTGTATACAACTTCCTCTTGAGGAGAAGTGAAGGGCCAGCGCTGACCTCTTCTCTCTGGTAACCAGTGGCAGGACCCAAGGGATTGGCATGAAGTTGTGTCAGGGGAGGTTTAGTCCGGAAAGGTTCTTCCCCCAGAGGGTGTTTGGGCACTGGAACAGCTCCCCAGGGCAGTGGTCACAGCCCCAAGCCTGACAGAACTCAAGGAGTGTTCAGCCAATGCTCTCAGTCAGGGCCAGGAGTTGGACTGGATGATCCTCAAGGGTCCCTCCAACTCCAAATATTCTGTGATTCTGTGTGACTTGAAATGATCTTCTGAACAAGTTCCACATAAGGAGGATATGTGTTTGTGTTCAATTTTAGCATCAAAAAAAAAATAAACCCAACCAAAACGGAGCAGGTCCAGAGAAGAGCAATGAGGCTGGTGAAGGGACTCGAGCACAAGTGCCATGAGGAGAGGCTGAGGGAGCTGGGGTTGTTCAGCCTGGAGAAGAGGAGGCTCAGGGGAGACCTTATCACCCTCTCCAGCTCCCTGACAGGAGGTTGGAGTCAGGTGGGGGTTGGTCTCTTCTCCCAGGCAACCAGCAGGAGGACAAGAGGGCACAGACTCAAGCTCTGCCAGGGGAGGTTTAGGTTAGGCATTAGGAAGAGATTTTTTTGCAGAGAGAGTGATCAGACATTGGAATGGGCTGCCCAGGGAGGTGGTGGATTCACCATCCCTGGAGGTTTTCAAGATGAGACTGGATGTGGCACTTGGCGCCATGGTCTAGTAACCATGGTAGGGTTGGACTTGATGATCTTGCAGGTCTCTTCCAACCTGGTTGATTCTATGCTTCTATTATTTTCTGGCAATCATAATGAACTAAAAATCCTGTCTGAAAGTATTGAATTTTGAGATAAGGTTAACACTTTTAATGGGAAACATTTAATGAAGAAAAATGTTTATATTTGTACTTCTTGGATTTATTTATTTATTTTTGGTAGAAAAAAACATAGGAAAAGAGAGGACACATTATTGACCTAAACAACCTCTACTGAAATGAACATGGCCAAGGAATACTGAAAAATGTGGCTCTTACTTTTGACTGTAAGGTAGGTTACAAGAAAACAGGACATAATGCTATACATTACAGCACAGAAAATGTGAGATTTGTCAGCATTTCCTTCCAAACAAAAAGCGATTTCAAAGGTTCTGCTGGGATTTGTTTCCCCTCACTTTCCCCATGTGTGATCCAGGTGTCTGCAGCAGAGCTAGATGTGCAGGAGCTTTTCAGTTGATGAGCACATTTAGGGCATGATTCATCTCATTGCACTTGAGATGTCTAAACCAGGGCAAACGAACTGTGTCATGGAAATGTGTTTTCTACTGACTAACTATGTTTTTGACCAGTTGGATGGAATATAAGAGGTGGTGAGATGGATCTAACCTAGAAGTGACAATGATAATTGTTTCACAAGAAACACTTTACAGAAGACACCAACAATTTATTTACATAACCAGAAATAATTAGGGACTGTTTCAGAAAAGCCAAACAATCATGTTAAAACACTTCTAAAATCCCTAAACAGGGGAGATGGTTTGGTTTTTGCTAAAAAAATTAGAATGATGACAATCTGAGCAACTTTTTTACTAGTTTGCTTTCTCTTTTTCAGGTGGGGCAGAAATTTTCCTTGTTCCCCATCCCCTCTAACAGACTTCATTCTATGATTCTCCTCACGTCTTCTGCAAAGAGGTTTTCTTTTTTCAGTCTGTTTGTTCCTATTCCCCTGCATTATGCTCCCCAACCCCCCCCAAGTAATGTATAAGCCACTCCAACCCTTGAAGACAAATAAATATGCTCCTGAAATTAGCTTGTTTGATCTTGATCTGGGAAAGTGCTGCAGGCTGAGTGTAGGAAGTGGGCTTATGTTTTTTAAAGTATAGGTGCTTTGTACTGTTCTGGTGGTTACTTCTGCTAGCCAATAGCTACCACGTCTGCCTTCCTGGTTACTGGATTTTATTCTGACAGCCTTATGTCTAATGAGCAGCAGAGCAGGATGCCAGCAATAAACTCTGAAGAGCATGAGTAATCCCTGGTGTCTGAGAATAGAATTAGGATGAGCAACCCTATGAAAAGCCAGTAATTCCTCTTACTTCAGCCTCTCCATATTCTGAGTCACACTTCAGATGATGCCCCAAGGTCAGCTGAAAGAGAGATCGAAATTTCAGTGCAGCTTCACTGTCATTGCTGGGGAAAATACTTGTCCATCTAAATGTGCTTTTAACAAAGGCAACTAACTCAACACAAGAAGGACATGGAACTTTTGGAGCAAGTCCAGAGGAGGCCACGAAGTTGCTAAGAGGACTGGAGCATCTCCCCTATGAGGACAGGCTGAGGGAGCTGAGGCTGTTCAGCTTGGAGAAGACTGCGTGGAGACCTCAGAGCACCTTCTAGGACCTGAAGGGGCTCCAGGGAAGCTGCAGAGGGACTCTTGGTTAGGAGCTGCAGTGACAGGACAAGGACAAATGGGTACAAACCGAAAGAAGGGAAATCTAGGCCAGATATTAGGAAGAGGTTTTCCCTGTGAGGGTGGTGAGACACTGGCACAGGTTGCCCAGGGACATGGTGGCTGCCCCAACCCTGGCAGTGTTCAAAGCCAGGTTGGATGAAGCCTTGAGCAACCTGCTCTGGTGGGAGGTGTCCCTGCCCATGGCAGGGGGTTGGGGCTAGATGATCTGTAAGGTCCATTCCAAACCCTGAAATTCTATGATTCTGTGATTTTGTACAGGCAGAACAGGTTGTCTAGGAGCTGTTTTGGCCATTATATTTGCTAAGTTTTACTCTGATAATTTTACTTCACAAAAAGTGTTCTTAACTAGCAATGGGGAAAACTGCAAAGGAAGTATACATAGGGTGAAAAGAAGAAAAAGCTGAATATCACTGGAACCTGGCAAATATTTTAATGCCTGCTCTGCCCAGGAACCTGTGTTGGCTTCTCTGGTTGTAGCTGTGGTGAGGGCGTGCATTGGAATCTTTCTCGGATTTGGTTTTCAGGGGGTGTTCCCCAAGTGCAGGCATTTGCATTGCAGGACAAAAACCAAGCTCTGCCTAATAGATGTCTCATGCAAACATAGTCTTTTGGCAGACTTGACCACTGCTGCCTGTTGCAGAGCAAACTGATCATAGAATGATAGAATCAATTGCGTTGGAAAAGACCTCCAAGATCAT
>NW_008690348.1:0-1009 GCF_000695815.1 Acanthisitta chloris | reverse complement strand
TTAGCGACGGCGCAGGCATCACCCACCGCAGCAGGGACCAGCACCAGTGGGGACTGGGCTGCCCTGTGTGGGCACACGTAGCTCTGGCCGGGTACCCTGCGTGCCATGCCAGTGCCCTTCACGTGAGGTGGCCCCAGATGTGGCCAAGCACAAGGCTGGGGGGTGGCTGTCCAGCAGTGCCAAGCAACCCCTCTGCTTGTCCCCAGGCAGGGACCCCCAGGCTGGGGCAGGTTGGTCGGGCAGGGGGTCCCAACAGGCTGACAGGTCAGTGCCACACCACTGGTCCTCATGCAGATGGGGATGAGCAGGCAGTGGGAGAGGTGGGTCTGTGTCCTGACAGCCTACATCCCTTGAAGGGTCTGACCCCCCCAGGCCTTGCTGCTTGTGTCCCCACACCTTTCACATGGAAGGTCACGGTGCCAGGGGGGAGCAGCAACCCCTGGGAGCTGCCCCAGTGTGCCCCTGCCATCCTCCCCAGGACACTGCTTGTCCAGTTCCCCTGCTTGGGCAGCTTCTGCCACGTGCCAGGAGGGACACAGTGTCCTGCCAACGTGGGTGCAAACCTTCCCATGGGTCTGTCATTCCCCCACAGCAGTCCCTGAGCTGTCCTCCCAGAGCCTGGAACAACCCCAGGGGAGGATTGGGGTACATGTGCTGGTGGGGGTCAGGTTCTCCCATACCATGGCACAAGCCTGCGTGCACCGAGGTGTTATTTCCCCCCCGGATTCCCCTCCCCTGGGTGACTCAACTCCAGCTAATCCCCCTCTCCCGTACAGGGCTTTATCTAGGACACGACATGCTCAGAGGCGGTGAAGGAGAGCTGGCTCACGCGGCGCGGCTGGGGAGTCCCCGAGGCTGCACTGCAGGACAGGGACAAGGGACAGGGGATGGGGACAAGACCTGCACTGTCCTGCCCCGTCCAGCTCCACGTGCCAGGTACCTGCTGGGGCAGCAGGAGAGCCGGAGCAGACAGACTTACATAAGTGCCCAGACCCTGCCCTCCCTTGCC
>NW_008690347.1:826-20150 GCF_000695815.1 Acanthisitta chloris | reverse complement strand
AACCTGGTTGGTTCTATGATTCTGTGAGTGTAATAAAAATGTATGCTGTACTCCTGCTCTCTAATTGCACAGAAAATGGTCTTCAGTGGACTGAAAGGCCAGTAACGCTACTCTTTTCCTGTAATCACCTCCTTTGTAGCCTTGGAGGTTCAGCCAGCACACAGACCAGCCAGGTAGCAATATGGTTAGCCCATAAAATGAACACCAGCTATGCACCCGTATGCTGACCTACTGCCCCATACAGCCTGTCCAGTTGGGATATTTGGGTGTCTGCAGTCTAGGTCTGTTCACTGCAGATGCTCTCTAAACTGGATGTGCTCCCTTTACACTGGTGCCATGCAAGGATGCTCTCTTTTGGTCATGGGCATACCAGAGGAGTCTCAGGAAACATAGCTGCAATGAGTTCTCCATACAGTGATCCACAGGCTTTGAGCATCTCTGTCAGATCTGCAAATCCTTGTGGGAACCATTCAAGTGACACTTGAGCCTGTAGATGTTTGGACAGATTTTCCCTTAAGGAAAAAATATTGCATGGCTTGTTTCATTTGTGGGTGTTTAATCACTATTTTGATGAATTTCTGTTAGTCAGCAGGCTGGTCCTGCAATAAGCTGATCTGTGAGCTTTCGTAAAGGATACTTAACAATTTAATGTTCCAGTTTGCACCAGTTCCTCTCAGTGTTTGACTGTGCCATACACTCATATTGTTCTGCCAGACGTACTCATAATCCAGCCCTAAAATGAGGAGCCTGAAGAGTGTGGCTGCACTGCATTTCCACAGCATATGTCATCCCAGAGCTACTGCATCGCTGTCCTCCAAATCCCGGACTTCATTTCTCCCCATGCCAAGTCGGACAGAAAACTCAGGAAAGGAAAAGGTCATCCATATAGAAAATATGACATTTACAAAAATAGACAGGTTGGAAGAGGATTTGCTATTTAAGAGAGACACAGTTAGAACAGTTTTGCCCCTTCAGGCCCAAGTGAGTATGACTTTGCCAGAGGACCTGGACAGTGAGTCTGGGCATGGTGGAACCAGCTCACTTTCTCAGTACTGAAAAGGTTTACATCACTAGTTTGCAGTCCATTCCATGTGTTGTACAAGTAACACCTGGAAGACGCACTAGAGAGATTAGCAGCTCTGTGTACTCTAGCTAAATAAAACCACTTTCTCTTAACTACAACTGGTGAAGCAAGGATCACAACGGAGCAAATCTCTGGGCACATTTAATGGGAAGCACTTGGTACTGCAGAGTCCTACTGAGTGCAGCATTCAGCACGTGTGTAGGTGTGTGTGAGACAGGAAAAAGATTGTGGGGGATCAGTGGAAGAAGATAGTGCTTTTCATCCAATTATTATTTTTGATCCATCTGGTGGTTAAACCAGCCTTGCCAAGTCATAAGAAAAAGATCCTCTCTTCAGCAGTATTGCTGAGTCCCAGGTGATTTTTGTTCATGGATCATTAGGGAAGTATCCGGAGATGGGCTAGCCCTTTCAGGACAAGGAAAAGCCTCACAACTTTCCACTTCTTATGCTGTGCAAAAGGCAATCCATAGTTTATAGGGTCAGTCATCTACTCTGCACTGCTACTAAAAGGAACTGAGAATATTCTTTTCTTAAGGTATTATATTATTAAAGGTGATCAGATCTTAGGGTCAGAATAATCTTAGTAGTCCTACATAGGTAAAATACAAGTTCTAAATATGATACAGATAATTAAGCAAATTAAACATATGCCTAGTGTTTATTTTTTGCCATGTTAAAATTTTGTCTAAACTGACATGTATTTATCAGCTTATCCCAGGAACACACACTGTTATTCAAGTTGGAACAAATGGTGATATTTTATATAAATCCCTGAGTCAAAATTTAATTTTCTAAAAAATAATTGCCTGTTTCTGAAGACTTTTATAGCAATTATCTGGGGACAGTTTTTACTTTAAAGACTTTGTCCAAGGATTTTTTTCAGAATTTATATAAGCAGTCATTACGGTATCAAATCTATGGGGAGGCATAATTAAGTTCATGATGCAAAAAGTAGTGGAAACCTCCAGCTTTAAAGACTGAATATTTCAAAACTTCTAATTTGCCCATCTGACTAAAGTCTGTTTCAGAAAAGGTTCGAGCTTTTTATCTCACCTTTGGATAAAGACTTCTCACATCTTTTTAAATTCTAGGGATTGTTAGAATTTACTAGAAAGGAGAAATGACACGAGTGGGTCAGTCCTTGTTGTGCTGTTCTTTCCCAAAATGTAAGGCTTTTCTCTTTCTGTCTCCTAGTGCGTGCTTTAATATCTTCACCCACTACGTGTAAGTTTTATCAATGTGAGATTTCAGGGGGCTTGTCTGTGAACAATGAGTTCATTATTTCTTCATGAAAGCTTCCAGGTAGAAAATGTAATTTGGAGCATTTTGCACAACGGGAATATAATTTCAGGTTTTCCACAGCTAGTTTTAGAATTTGAAGTTATACGAAATACAAGCCTTGATCCCCAAAAGGCCAGTTCTGACCATGGTCACTAGCTTCCTCCTCCAGAAGGAACAGAGTCCTGTTCCAGCTAGACCCAGCGCCAAAGCTGAGACAATGACATGTTTCATGCATACACAGGACAGTGTGGTGCTGTGATCCAGCAAATATTAGCCTAAATCAAAACATCCAGATATGGGGCCAAACATCTTCCCTTTTCCATACAGCCCTGGTCCCTAAACAGCCTGGGGCAGGGAGGGTTGAAGGAAGGTGCTCTGTTGGGTGCAGCATCTTCCACTGGGCAGGACAGTGAGATGCACTGCCTGCATCTCCTCCAACTGTGAGTTTGCTGCATGGGCAAACTAGGACTTGTAGGCTAGTTGCTTAGGGCAGCAGCAACATGTTGGTTTTGAAAGAGGCTTCCTTTGGGTTTCTGTGGGCCCAGAGCAATCCCAGGTGATAAAGATGCTCCCTGCCTTCTCATGTATTGGCACAAGACTGTGTTTTTTTCTCCCGTGAGCCTTTTTTGCATGTGTGTTTCAGAGAGTGAGAATATATCTATTTAATCTAGATGATTTAAGACTGACAGGTCACATTACCAAGAACATGCTTAGTCTCATCTCATGCATAACATCTGTATGAGGAAATTTGCCAGTGCATCATTACAAACATTGCTTCAGGACAAATACAGAGGTGGAGGTCACACACAAGAGGCTGTTTTCTTGGCTATGTATCACTCCTCGGGACCTTTCGGCTGAAAAATTTAAGTGCTGGGAGATGCCTGGTACATCTACCTGGACAGAAAGAGTAGGTGAGAAGTAGACCCAGTCTTGGGGCCAAAGAGATTTCTGATGGAGAAGCTGACATTAGCAGGGGGAAAACCCAAGCAAACACACCCACTCAAAGGCTTCACACAATAGGCATCCTCTCATAAGAGGAATGGAGGGGAACAGTGCAAGCAGCAATGTGATCAGAGGGTACCGTACCCTGTGCTGCAGGGCTAGCTTGGGAGGGACTGAAAATCTCCTGCTAAGAAAGAGGTCTCTGCTTAGATTGAATCAGTCACAACTGAACAAGCAGCAGACTGGTGCTCTTGACGTGTGGGTGGTTAAGCTCCTCTGAAGGAGTAAAGGAAAGAAAGGAGAATTTTTAAAGGTGTTACTTGGAAGAGAGATAAAAGGGATGTATGTTCCTGCAGCAAAAATAAACTGCATAATAGATTAAAATGGGAATTTATTGTCACAATGTTAAGGAAAGTTTGATCAGTAATATTTGGGTATTAAAATGTCTGTGAGTAACAAGAATTTTATCAAGGAATAGGGCAATGGCTCAAATGTAGCTATGAAAAAACATGCTGTTGAAGGCATTTGAGCTTGGAATTGTTGCTAGAAAGGGTTTCTGTTCTTAGTGCTCATGTAAAAATGGATAAATAGCACTGGCTTCTGCCAGATATTGCGTAATTTTATTTTATTTTCCAAATTCACTATGGTACTGGCTTGTAATGTGCAATGCTGCTATTTATTCTGGATAGTAAATGACTCTGCACTTTGTTCCCAGATGTTGTTTGAAGTTTCCAGAGCTGAAAGGAATCCCTGCCCTATTGCAACAGAATTTGGAGTGTTCTGGTATTGTTATTTAATTTTTGGCAGTTGGGGGTGGGGGGAGGCTTTCTGCTACAGTTAGTGCAAACACATCTTGAATATAGTTGTACATGTCCTGCAAAGATTTATAGAAACATTATTTTTTTCTGCCTACTACTAACAGGAATAATTAATTTCCCCTTCTAGATGTCATCTGCTGTTCTCCAGCGTTCCAAGATGGGATTCTTTTTTAACATGAGACAAATGAGGGAACTTCCTTGGTTTCTTCTGGGACTGTGTGGTGCACAAAAGTAGAAGACATCTCTTTCCACTTAAGTCAGATCAACTCTGATGATAGGCATACACTCCCTGGACCTGGACCTGTCCATGAGTAGGAATCAGGACTACTATGCATGATACTTTACAAAAGTAATATAAACGTCTGAGATCTGTTAAAACAAACCCAGATCTGGGGCTGGCTGTGGTTTGCAGGTAAGCCAACATCAGTAGCAGGACTACCAAAGTGCCGGGAAGAATATTGCTGCTGTTTTCCCCTATGCATTTGCTGGTTGGAGTTTCTCAGTAAACAAACTCTAATTTTGCAGACTAGGATAGACACTGAAATCAAAATTACCTTTACAGTATAATCCACTGGTGATTTTGCAGAACTACTGACTTTAGTGTGTATTTTTAAAGTGAATTTCCTGGGTGTATTTCTCATTTTTAGTATGCATTATTTGAGTATTTGGTAAGTGAAGGATTTTCCATTTTCTACTGATATATTTTCCCTGCAAAATAAGTGTTTATATATAACACTATTGAATTCCTATCACAACAGTTGTCTCTGTCTTAATGCCGATAAGAAATTTAATTTGCCCTGTACAGACTTCTATTAACCCATGATAAAAATTTACTTAAATAAATTGGATATCATCTCCTTAGAATTGTGACTGCTTTGTTCTTGGTAGACAGAGCCAAGTATATAATTTCTTTTCAGCCACCTTTAGCGGGAACAGGTACAACTTCCAATTAATTGCACCTGTCTCAGCAAATCTGATCTTTCTAGCCAAGCCAAGACTGTGCAATAGTCTCCACTAAAGCTGCTGCAGAGGAAAATTGCAGACAAAACTTGCAGACATAAATTGGTTGTTAATTGCGTGCTTGAGTTGCTGAAGATTTTGTGATATTGTGCACCATTCCTATTATTTTTAGGGAGGGAGACAAAAGCCTCATGAGACTTGTCTCTAATATCCAGCAAGCTTAGAAGTTTGACTTGAAAGGGGAAATGCCCAGACAAACACTAACACATCACCACTGTGTTTCCAGTTCTTAATCTGTCATACATATATCAAATTGATCTGCAGTAATTGATGTGTTAATTTTTCTACTGCAAATATCTCAGGAAACTGTGTAACTGAATAAGGCAAAAGGTATATGATTTTCTTTTGCAGGGCTGGAGGAGCTGGTTAGATAATGATCCCAAACCATGAAATCCTTGAGTTTTGACAGTCACCTAGCAGTGCTCCTTGCCATCCTAATTAAACACATACAGTAAAATGTGTGGTGATCCCATCAGCATTCTAAGTGCCTACAGAAAATGTATGTGGGGGAAAGAGACTCTATCTTTTTGTATCCTTTGCAGCACATCCATTTTTAAAACCTCACAGAGGACGTTGCCCCATCCTCTTCAGAGCACATACATGTCAGTGCTGCTTGTCACTTTTATTTTCCTCTGACTAGAGTAACTTGTAGAGGGAATTCAAGAAGTAAGGAGACAGCTGACATGGCATGAACAACGTCAAGGTTTGATGGCAAGCAGCTTTAAGCGATGCTTGGAAACGCGATTGGTTTTATTTCTCTTCCCCTAGATCGCCTTTTTCTTTTCTTTTCTTTTTAAGACTTTGCAATTCTGCTACTCATTGTGTTAGGGAAATTTCCAAAATCAAAATGTACTGGAGAAAGTCAAAAGAGAAGAGACAGAAGCACACTGAAGATGCTGAGAAGGTGAGGTCAGGTTCAGCCCCATCAAGTGTGCAGAGTCTGGCCCACAAAGGGTGGCTTTGGAGCAGCACCTACTCTGCAGCCCAGGCACACTGAGGAATAATGGAGTTGATCCACAGCTTTGTTATGCCTGTTTGACACCTGTGCAGATGCCATTGAAACCCATGGCTGAACAGGAGCAGCACCTGAATGAGCTGCCAGGCTGAGATGTGCAGCACAAACAGGAGTTTATCTGGGGTGACCTACCAAATGATGATCAGAAGTTAATTTGATGAGAGGACATGGGTCCTTCCAGTTATTAGAAATCAAAGAGGTTATTAAACTGGCAAGGTTAGATGTCTATAATTGCATGGAGAGAAATGAACTCATGACAGTCAAGCAGGAAGCTCTGGGTATGTTTTAATGTGTGCCAGGGCTATTTCTTGGAACTTGTCAGCCATGCTCACAATTCCTGCTCCCCTGGTTTAGCAGCTTAAGGCTCCTCATCCCACAGACGCACTGAGTATGCCTCTCCCTGGTCACAGTGTATCCCTTTCCTAGGCACAGCCAGTTTTGGCATTTCCCTTCTCCTCTGCTTGCTGTCTCACAGTCAGACTGAGAGCAGGGGCTGTTTTTGTTTATAATCTCTGTGCAGGCTGTGCCCAGTTGTTCTGTTTAAGCATGGTGGGAAGCACACGAGCACAGCCATCAGCTTTAATGCAGCTGGTGCTTGCTCAGAAGTCAAACTGTTGTCCTGGCTGATAGAGTGGGTAAAGAAGAACTTGGTGCCCACTGCAATCCTTGTCTCATGGTAAAGCCACATCCACTCCTTGCAGGCTTTTTCCCCTTCTGTGAAACTGCTCCATCTTTGGGGGGTCTGGAGGGAAGCAGACCCTGCCCTTACTGGTTCCTTGCCTACCTATTTCATCCTGGTATGCAGAGATGGACAATGTGAGATCAAATGCATTCAAGGGAATGGGAAGTTGAATGTCTCCTTGTACAGCCTGGGCACATTGTTAGGACATGTCACTGCCTTCATCAAACTAATCTGTGAGAAAGGACACAGGGGTTTGCAATGATTGTCAGAGAAGCTCCTGTGTACCGTTTTTTAACTCAACCCAGCTAGCAGAAAGGTGAGAGTCTGGCTGGGCTGAGGCCAGGAAGGTGTGGTGCCTGCCCCCCAGGTTTAATTAATTATCTTGAATGTAACAATATTAAACTTACACTTCGGAGTGCAAGGCCTGGGCTATAAAATTCCCCAGTTTTAGTGCAGCCCTAGCCTGTGCCTGCCTCCTTTGCTCTCCTGGAGGAAGGCTACACACCCCAGGCTGGTTGCAGTGGGACTACACATCAAGTAATGCAGCTGAAGGGAGAAATACCAGGGTTTGAAGGTACCAGGCAGCTTCCCCAGCCCCTGGAGTGGGAGCAGTCTGAGTTGGCTGGGGAGGGCAGATGAGGCTGGGTGGCTGCAGGACTCTGGGGTGTGTAGGCATTTGTATCCCAGCATGGTGGTGTGGGTCAACCTCTCTCACACTTGCGTCCATATCAAGGGTGTAGTACAAGTGCCTAACCTGGAGATGGGCACCCTTTTCACTCTTATATATGTAGAGGCCAGAAAGACCCACAAATGAGAGTGTATGAAATATTACCATTGAGATGTACACTGTAACTACCTAATTCTGCTGCTCATGGGTTGCTTTCAGAGTATTTCTTTCATTTCCTTGGCCATGCAGGTTTAGCCTTAACTGGGTATTTTTCCTGCCTTGCATCACTTGGCTACCTTTCCAAATTGTGATTAGCTTTAAACACTTGCTTAGCCATCCTTGACGCTGAGCTAGGCTTTTTTTTTCTTCTAGCTAAACAGTCTTTTCTCCTTTGACAGCAAGGTTATCTACTTTCTCACACTGTCAGGTATATGATCCTCTTCTCTGAACTCCTCAGCAAACATTTCACATTGCCATCAAGTCTAATGGTGCTTACATGCTGGGTTTTTTACATTTAATTTTAGTAATCTCCTGCTTCTACACTCAAAGCTGCAGGCTGCCAGGCTGTGGATGTGGGTGAAAAAAAAAAGGCCATTAATTTTAGAGGCCCCGAATAACTGGGTTTTCTAAGCTTGTACCAGTAAAAGCAAAGCAACCTTCAGTGCAGAAATTAATCTGGGCTCTCCATGCAAATAGCTGTATGATGTGCCCAGACATGGGAAACTTCCTCTGTGGCTCTGCTCTCTCTAGTCCACTTGATTGTGCAAATGCAGTGGATTCCTGCTCCAGGAACAAAAACCTCAGCATCCTGGTGCTGTGACATGACTACTTGTTGGGCTGCAGCAGCCACCTACACTGGCCTCTGGAGAGCTCAGCTTTGAAGGAGATCATATGGCTTTCTTGCTGTGGTTGGAGTGAAACAGAAACTCAAACCTTCATCAATGACCAACAGTGAGATAAAAACTTATCAATGAGTTATGCTGAAAATCAATATTTTTTCTGTAGGTTAGAGGAAGGTATCACAGGGAAGATGAATGTCCAGCATATGTTGATCTGAGCATGATCCATACCAGCACACTCCTCCGCATCCCATAGGAATACACAGTTATCTAACCCAGCAGTGTATGCAAACAGACTTTGTTGTTGGCACTGTAGGTTAAAGGATACCTCTTAGGCACTATGATTAACCAGGGTCAGAGTGAACAACTCCTTCTCGAAGGTGAACATGGGAAATGTGGCAGGTGAAATTAAGGCTATATTAAGGGAAAATGGAGAACCTGAACATGTCAGAATTGTGATCAGGATGTGATTCACTCTCTCTTTAAGATGACTGAAATGCAAGTTGCTGGCTAAAAAAGCCCGACAGCCTTTTGAAAGGCATGATAAAAGGCATTTTTTGGCCAGACACATTCTTTGAACTAGCTCACTATGTGGCTGCCCAAGGAGATATTAATATGACTGAGGAGGAACACAGCAGCAATGTCATTTGAATGTAGCCTCCATGCAGAATGGTTTCTGTTGAGTAAGAAACACCCAAACTCAGAGAATTTGTGAAGCTCTTACCATTACAATGTTTAAAATGGCAATGAACTTTTTCACATACATGTGTTCCATTTTGCTTAACAGAGAGCAAACCTCAAACAGCAATTCACTCTCATCGCTTGAATGACATTCAAGGTGATGTATAAATCATGGATTTGTGATTAATTCTCATACCATCACATGACTATTCAAGCTCAAATCCCTACAGAGAGGAGGCATTTTAAGAAGAAATAGTACAAACATGACCAGATTGTTGAAGATGTCTTTGGTCCTTGTCCATGAACTGCAGTGGCACATGATTCATGAGCACCATAGAGAATGAACTCTAGGGGCATTGTGTTTTTTTTACTTTATTACAAACACACAGGTCAGATTTTAATACAGAAGGCCTTGAAATTTCCTATAGCAAAGATTCCGTTTCAGACCAGCAGAGGGGGAAAGCAGGACAAAGACATAAATTAGTGGTTTTCATGAAGATTTATTGAGGGGAAAAATGTCCAATTTATCTCCATAGTAAGAGTGCAAGAACAGTTGTATGGGTTACTGCTGGGTTCTTTGGTGGTGCCCTTCATTATTCCATTCATTAAAAAGCTAATGAATAGTAGGTACATGTTAGATTTTCCTGACAGGGGGGAAAAATGGACAAATTAATTTTCTGTAGCAGAGTTTTAGTAGCTGAAAAATATACTTGAATATTTGGAAAGGTAAAAAGAAACTGTTTTCACATGTGAAATGCTTTCTGCAACTCAAGTAAGTTAATCTTCTGAATGTCTAAGGTGTAATGCCACAGAAGACCATTCAAAAATTATCAAAATTATAAACCATAATAATAAGCAAAATAGTAAATGTAGTCACATACAAATTTTTGGAAAGTGATTGAAGTTATCACTCTCATCCATAAGATATTTGGTACGTCATAGGCAGAGAAGACTAGAATAATTTGCACATTCAGACCCTGCAAGACAAGGAATAGGCATTTAGGAGAACTACCAAAGTGATCACACCCAGACAGTAATGAGGTTGCCTAAGACTCACCTTGTCAGTGCCACTGTTTCAAATGTAGTTGCACTGATACAGCTTCAGATATCTTTCTCTTGGGCAGTTTATTCTCATTTTCTTGTAGAAAAGGATGCAACTGCCATTTCCAATGTAGAGTGTATTCTCTCCTTCCCCTGGTGTATGTAGGATGCACTGCAAAGTGTCTGGGTCTGATTGCATGTACCTCAAAATGCAAATCATATCAAACTTTATGACAAAGTTGAAGCAAGCAGCATGCTTTTATAGCAGCATGCAGGTAGCTTTTGGCTGTGTGACTCCTCTCAGCATTGGCTCCACACATAAGCGATACTTTTAGAAAGCTCTGTCTCCTACCAGGGCCATAACAGAGGAGCTTCAGAGGAATAGTCAACTTTGGCATCTACTCCAGAGCCTCAGAGGACCTTTTACATGCTGAGTCTGGGTCATTACACACCTGGAAAGAGGGAATGAGATGCTGAACTTCCCAGTCCAGCTTGGGCAATATAGTTGTACCGCGGCTATGTCAGGTTGCAGAGCTGCCCTGCAGTGTCCTGCTGCTGCTGGAATTTCTGTAACAAGGCCAGAATATTGTTTGCTGAGACTCTTAGTCAAAAGGATATCCTGTGATGTTGGAGTGGAATAGCAGGGAGGAATTGGAGTTTGCTCCGAAACAATGGTATGACCTCTCCAAAAATGATGTGTGACTCCAATGAAGTGAGAGATTTTTGCTGCTGAGAAGTCCTGGAAATGCTTTTAGGGATTTTTTTTCTTCCCATACATCTTTACAACTGAGTTCACTTTCTGCTGGATGAACTGGTCTTAAACAGTACCTGGACTGTTTTACTTTTGCTTTGTTCTCGTATTGCTGAAGTCAACCTTTCACTTAACTTCTACTTTAAATAATAAATTTAAGTAATCCTATATGTAAGTAATAGTCCTGCAAAGTAACACACAAGTTATGTCACAATGTGGTCACACAAGGGAAGTTGGAAAGGCATGAATTTTTTTTTTCTATGGGAATCACTGACTGTAGTCTCTTTCATCACTTACAGTGCCATCTCTCATAACATATTAAGCAGAGATGTTAAAATGGAATTGGACATTATGTTATTTTTATCTGTTCATGTAGTGAATTTAAAGAGACACTGAATGAGTCTGGAAAGAAAATTTAGGTGCCCTGTTAGCCACAACCTATTTGGAAAAGATTTTAAAACTTTTATCAAATTCCCTGAAATCTACAGACCTTTTGTTATCTGAATGACAGGATATATGTTCTAGAGTTAGTTAAGACTCCAGGGAAGACTAGGCGGATGGATTCCCCCATTAACAACCGAACACCATCCACCAACATACTTTACTTGCACTTAATTTATAATTTCCCTTTTGCCTCCCTGAACTCCTGAGATTTGATATGCCAGTTTCCATGAGCGTGTGTATGAGGTCCTATATAATTTTCCCAATAAGTAGAAAAGGATGTTGAGGTCCTACAGCTGTCCACTGAAGCTAGTGCTAATGTCCTGCTCCTGAACTACATTTGCACAACAGACTGAAGGAATTTTATTATCCATGCAGCTGGTAAAACCCTATGTATTTCTGTCTTGCTCTTTATCAAGAATTCATCCTTATCCCCACTATCGTCCGTTCAGAGATCCTCACTTCACAGATACAGCTGTGTCTGGGGACTACAGAAATCCTGAATTTTCTCTGTATATCCCTTTGCATTCCCCTTCACTTCACCATTGGCAAAATACCCTCTCTCACCAAATGAAGAGCCTGGATAAAGCCTTCAAGGATAGAGGACTTTTAAATTGTTCGGTACTTGATATGGAGATTTTTTTATATATTTATGCATGCAGTAGAGGTATGATTAAACTGCAAGAAAGGGCAATATAGCTGCAAGTGAAACAAATGAACCTCAGATATAAAAGTCAAAGTCTTACAGCAACATTGGCTTGACAATTTATTTGCTATTCTGTTTGAGGGTTTGGTTTTTTTGAAAGAATTATAGCTTGCAGTAAAGCTATTTACATCAAGTACATCAACAGGGTATTAAAAGTGTAACTGAATCTATTCCCATTAATGTTGTTTAATATAGAATATTGAATGGCTTAGAAGTAATGAAGTCACATAATGCTCATGGTGTGTGCTGGGTCACCACGAATAGTCGCTGTGGAAACCTTATTGTCTCTTCTACCACAGCAGTATATAATCGTAGCAGGTTTGTTTTTTCATGGATTACATTCCATAGCACTTACAAAGAAAAATAAAAATTAATGTCCTTCAATAAAGGTAGTTTCTTTAAGGAAGAGCAAATTTCTAACATTTCTGTGCCAGGTGTAGGAATAGGAGTGGACTTGCATTCCAGATGCCACCTCAGGACCACTCCAGCTTTGCTCTTTAGGCACAAGACAACAAAGCTACAGAACCAGGAGCACTGAAATAAAAAGGGCTGAAGTTTCCAGTAAGAGCTGTGGGTCTTCTGCTGTTCCAGAAACCAAGATGTCAAGCAGTGATGGCTGTAACAGCTTAATTGCTGATGGAGGCCTGTTCTAAATGGGCTTACATACAGGAAGGATCCAGACAATGACAACATGTTGCAGGAAACATGGTAGGTGTTATGGGGAACGTCATAGCATGTGTGCAGCATGATGGTACCAATGAACACATGGAAAACTCACCTGATGAGGAAGGCCATCGATGGCCATGCTCATGCCTAAGTATATTTAAAGTAAATAAACATTGGTCTGCAACTTTATATTTGATTTACAGTTCACCTGGACAACCAGCCTATCAGTCCTCCAAAGCCCTGTTGTGGGGGTCACAGTCATCTCACCTGACACAGAGCTGCATTTCAGCAAACAGCCAAAACATCAGAATAATCCCTCATAAGAATGACAACAAGAAAAAATACTTAGGGCTTCCAAAGTGGATATCAAAGGGTTTTTTTTATC
This sequence comes from Acanthisitta chloris, assembly GCF_000695815.1. Lineage (NCBI taxonomy): Eukaryota > Metazoa > Chordata > Aves > Passeriformes > Acanthisittidae > Acanthisitta > Acanthisitta chloris. The sequence goes on along the minus strand of NW_008690347.1, from coordinate 7,131 downwards.
AAAAAGATTGTTGGATTAAGACTTGTCTGCAGAGCTTTCTGTTTCTGGTATCACAGATGGCCTGGGCACAAGAAGAGTAACTATTCTCTGTACTAGACCCTCTCTCAGTAGAAATTATCTATATTTGTTTAAATGGCTTTGTTAATGATTCACAGATATCTTACATGCACTATTTACTCACCTGTCTTCATTACCTCATGGCCTACAGTGGAGATGCTGCTGAGGAGAACAATCATAATTGGCACCCACAGGAAAATGAACAGTTTCAGCTGTACAATTAGAGACCAGTCTCTTCCCTTAAATACTTAATTAATAGATATGGGTATTTAAGTTTTAAAAATTCTAGTGATTGTGTTTTTATACATTCACCAGGAACCTCCATATGGAAATGAAGCTTAATATATAAATATTTGTCTGGAGTAACACACCCTGTTGGTGTGAGAGCTGAGAGTATCAGAGCTGAGCAAGTAAAGAGGACATATGTCATCTGGTCCTGAGTCTACTGGAGAGGTGATGTATGCCAGTTTGCAAACTGGAAAGGTGATTCTCATAGAAATTATAAAAATGAGAAATTCCTGAAGTCTAGTTGTTGTTAATTTGGGTGGTGTGGTAACAAATAAGGAGGTAACAAATAAGTCTTGCAGGGCTGATGCTGGTCTTGCAGAAGAGTGCATCTGTGCAGTGCTTGCAGCCCTCTGCAAGGACAAGCCAAGGTGAAGTAAGTGACATGGTCCTGTCAGACACAACACCTTTAAAACAAGATGGAAAAGTAAAACGGCTGATGTGAGGTCCCAAGGCAGATATACAAAAAAGAAACTTGTGTGGATTTGGGACAATCCCTGGAGGACTTGATTTGCATAAAACCACACAGTCATTTCTGCAGCTTGTGACAGGTATAATCCTGCTCCAGTACATCCCATGCTCTTTTGGGGGTAAATTGAATAAGAAGAATTTTACTTTGTGTGTGAGAAAATACCAAGGAACAAACTGATTATAGAAAATCCAGGGAGAGGAATTAAAGCATTCATGGGGTAAGCTCTTTGAAACAAGCACATTGTATTTTCTATGGGCTTGTACAGAACAAGCTCAGAGGGTACTGAGCATAATCAAAGCATGTGAGAGGTTGTGCAAGAATATGTCTAACAATAACATGATTAGATGTGCCAGCATCCGACACATCTACTTGCACAATACTTTGACTCAGTTCTTTTCTGGAAAGGGGTGCTGGCAGGCAACCTGCTTTTAATTGCCATGACTATTGCTGCTTTGCATTTGTCTCTAAGCTTTGAGTTTGGCATCAGAGAAAGTACCTTTCTGAACGAGTCATCATGGAAATAGCTTTTGCTTGATTATTTTAAAGTCCATCTCTGCCAGATGCATCGTGTAGACAAGTTTCTCAGAATATCTGTTACTGCTGCACCCGGATAAATCTTACCAGTCAGTGTGTTTAATTAATATGGTCTGCTTCCCTAGCTCAGAAACCATCATGAATTAGCCTGTGTCATTTGCAAAGAGCTTGCCTCACTGTACCAGGCATTTTTGCTGTCCATAACATCTGTTTTTTCCTCAGCCATGTGGTACTGATTCTGAACAAATGACTATCACAGGAGAAGAGACTTAGATGGATGCATAAAAGTTTTGTAAATTTGGATGAAATTGTACCTATTTCCATCCAGTGGTCTAATGGGAAGAGAAAAAAAAACACCTGAGAAAACTCACCTTTTCTCTTTGTAAAGGTGAGTTTTCTCTTTGACTTGGAATTGGTTAAATTCTATACCCCAAATAATTGGTTGAAAAATTCTGCTGAGCTGGTTTTGTTGACCTCATTTTCATGCAGAAATTACTGTCAGGATTAGGGTTTCTTTCAAAACAAGAATTTCTGAAAAACTACTTTATTCAGGATGTACTAAAATATAAGAAGTTAATATAAAGTATTTTCATTTTGACTAATCTTGCTTAAAGGAATTCACTGGTTTTGTACAGCCTAGGGTTTTTCAGACTCTGTTCATGAGGATTTGTTACATTACTGCTGTGTTTTTGCTTGTGAAATATAAGCATAGAATTATATAATGTATACTCTATACATCTGAGGATAGTGTGTCTGTATAGAGTTATAGTAAGGGACAGAAAAGTTTTTAACACTATCACCTCCATTTGTCAGTGTTAGCCCAAGGCAGCTGGGTTGATGACAGCTCTGAAAATTTAACTTTTAAGAATTTGAGAAAATGGAAAATGCTCAATTTATTTGAGTAAGAAAAGCATTTAATATGTCTTTCTATGAAAAACAACCTACCAGACTGTAGACTTATAGTCTGGTTCTAGGTATCAGAGGTGTTAAGTAAACGTTATATTTAAAAGCAAATGAAAAATTTCTGACGGTGCTAGAGAATTGAACCAACAACCCCAGAAGAGAGCTGCAGGCATAATAGTTTTAGATGGGTTTATTTTAAACCCAAAATTTCACAGCCATCTGTTGATTCTGGTACAAAGAAACCAAATGAGGCTGAAAGAAAATACCACTGAACACAAAGATCAAGAGCTAAACCAACACTCATTCCTGTTTGTTCAGCGCTTGAATCTGTGAAGTCAAAGCTGACTTAATATGAGCATTTTCCTGTTTAGCTGGAGATTTGCATCGCTTTTTCTTATTCCTCCCCTGGGCACCACGCAGCTTTTTTTTTTTTTTCATTTTTCTTAATTTGAAAGTAAGAGAGCAGAGCTGAACCATGTTAAAGATGCTACCACATCCTCAGCACCACTTTGCACCAGATAAATGCAGGTCTGAAGAAAAGCTTCAGTGGACCACATCCCTCCTGCTGCTGCTTGTCCTTGGATTGATGAGCAAGAATGAGTTATTGCATGAAAAGTGGGAGAAAAACATTGGTATAAAAACCCCCACACCCCTGAGGATGAAGGACACTTGCTATATGTGTTTCTGCCACTGTCACAAAAATGAAGTTCATTCTTCAGGGAAACTGAAGAACTCATCATACCTTTTTAAGAATTTTCTTTTTACTTGAAGAAATGTAGGAGTTGAATCTTGTCCTCACCCATATGCATTTGGTGGCAGGCATAAGAGAAGAGCACTGAAAGTGCCTTCATTTCTTTGCATGCAGCTTCTTCTGCAAACACCTTCAAGCTTCCATTTATGCACCCTGAATGAATGAGGAAATCTGCAGTAACAGCCACTCAAAACACTCATATTCCTGTTGTTACATTTTCATTGAGCACAAAAAGACAAAAACCAAAAGAAAAGCAGCCCCTCCCTCCCCCTTTACTCCCTCACTGATCATACCAAATAGTTTTTACTCTATCAATTACAGTTTGTCTGCTAGTGTTCCCATCCCTGTTGTGAGACTGGTGGTAAGTTTGTTTCTTTTCAAAGTGTTAGCTCTCTTGAGTTCTGCTGCTGCTAGTTAGAAAGCAAAAATTGATTAAGCTGTCTCCTCTACTGGTGTAGGTGTATTTCTGTTTTCTCTCAGTTTTCCTTTTCTTTTCACACTTCACATTTGTCAGGGCTACTCCATACATTGTGAGGCTCGTGGGGCAGGGAACCTGACTGTTGGAATCTCCGAAGTCATGGCAAAGTGCTGTATCAAACTGTGCGCCCTACATGTTAAATACTATTAAAATTTTGGCCATTCTTCTCAGGTCTGTCACTTCTTTCTCATTTGCTTTGGGGTTATGAATTACTTAACTAGTTTAACTGATTTATCATAGTACTCCATGTTTTGCATACGCACTTCATAAAATGATTTGTATTTATGAAGTTCTTTGGGACTCTAAGGTAAAAGGTTACAATGACTTCCAAGCTATTACTGTCAAATTATTGTTAACTACATTTTGAAAAAATACTCTGAGGTCTGAAGAGATTGACTGAGAGCAAAAGACACTTAATTACTTATTACTGTCTTCATTTTCTTCTCTGATATAGCTGGAATAAATTCATAATTGGTCCCTGTGGCTAACACAGCAGCTTGTGGCTTTCCAGCAGGTACTGTCCACATTGGCATGTATAATTTCCTTACTAAAACCCCTGCCTTTATGGAGAAGGTTAGGACACTTGGAAAGCAAACTTTACAAAGTCCTCCTGGAGTGCTCTGTGATTGTCAATGAATAATCCATCATGACTGCATGCATTGGCTAACATCATCTTTCTGTATCCTCCTGTATATCCTCTGAGGGAAACCAAACCAGCACAAATTTCGTTTTCCTGAAAACCAATTTCTTTGAAGATTTGGAACAATTGTGTGCTGTACAAAAGATGGCCAAACTCCTGGCCATATGAATTGTGCTCCAAAATTCTTCCCTGTGGCTAGGACCCCCATTCCATGGATACTGAGGGCAGAGGGAAGTATTGTGTAGAGTGGGACCTCCTACCCTTGTTGCTCACTGTCAGGCAAAGGCAGGGTCCTACAGGCCCTGGCATCAGCCTGCCCTGCCCTCCTTACACAAATGTGGCGAGCTGGTTACACACTTCAGCTTAGTGACAGGCTGAAGGGTCACCTGTTGGCCACTGCAGCCCCATAGCTACATGTAGCTTATGGTATCACTAGATTCAGTGCTGAGCTTTCCAAGCAATACCCACCTGTTTATTTCAGTCTACATTTGGATGATTTTTCATTATGAAAAAGGCTGCATTGTGACAAGAGAAACTCATGACCAATAAAATACATATTTTCTTCTCCTGCACCCTGTTATTACTAGATCTGCTATCCATTTTTTAGGAGATATTTTCCATGGTACTGCTAATCTAGCACCATATGGCAACATGGCTGCTGCTGCTGCTACAGATGCATACTGTGGGTCTGGCTTCTTTTTTGCTTTTTTCCATACTGAGGTTATTATTACTGAAAGATTGCATGCCCTGCAGTTTAACACAACTTTGTGAGCATAAGGAGAATTGGGAATTTCAGGCTTACAGGATGTGACACAAATGTCCAGGGGATTCCCCTTTCCCTAGTGACTGCTCACTCTTGCCAGTATCCTTTGCATCTCTCAGTGCCCTGCTCCTCTGTGCAATCACCAGGCACTGGGTGGAAAGGTGCTTGGTCATGTATCGCTCGTGGGGTAAAAATTCCCATGCTATCACTTGGGACTTGACTTTGTCTGAATAGTTTCTCTTCCTCACACTTCTGTTTATTCTGCATTCTTATCTAGATACTTGTTTTAATCATCCAATGGCTGTATCTCATGTGCTTCCAGGGGAAGCTTGGCATATCTGTTTACCCATCTATCCCTTATGATTTTGCTCATAGGAGTGAAAAAGACATTTTAGTCAGATGTTTGGGGTTTTTTGCTGTGTATGGCATCCGCCAAAAAAACCTTGCCATGGATGCAAAGAGAACTTTGTTTTACAGAATCACGGAATCATTAAAGTTGCAAAAGACCTCTGAGATCATTGAGTCCAACCTATGACCCAATACCACCATGTCAACCAGACCATGGCCCTAACCATCATGTCCAGTCTGTCCTTAAACACCTCCAGGGACGGTGACTCCACCACCTCCCTGGGCAGCCTGTTCCAATGCCTAAACACCCTTTCTGTAAAGAATGTCTTTCCAAGTGAGACATCAAAACCCATAGATGAGGACGAATAGGGCATTCGACAAGTAGGGAGGGGATTCAGTCAGACAAGTCCAGCACACTGTCCATAAGGCCACTACTATATTTCTGCACTTAAGCATTGTTCTCTTTCCCCTCTCTTAGTTGCACTCTGTCAGTTGTTAACGGCTGGTTTATCTGTGTTATAAGTTAATATCTTTGCCGTGGAATACTGTTGCAGTAAAAACATTTAAAATCTATAAGCATACTGATTTACTTGTAAACATGTAAAAACATACTAATTACTGTACTGGTGTGGAATGAAAGAGCCTCAATTCCAATGCTTTATTTCCAGTGGAGAAGAATGTGAAATATTATAGAGAGAGGTATAAACTTTCTGTGTACCTAGTTGCACAATGTTGAGGCAAGGGCAAAACCTTGCTCTTGATATTAGCTTAGTAGCTTGAGTGTGAGGAGCAGGGCAGTTTTACCTGTTTGATCTCATGGTTGTATAATCACAAACATTATAGCTAATTGGTATTGATGGCTGACCAGTGGAGAAGAATGTGAAATATTATAGAGAGAGGTATAAACTTTCTGTGTACCTAGTTGCACAATGTTGAGGCAAGGGCAAAACCTTGCTCTTGATATTAGCTTAGTAGCTTGAGTGTGAGGAGCAGGGCAGTTTTACCTGTTTGATCTCATGGTTGTATAATCACAAACATTATAGCTAATTGGTATTGATGGCTGAAAACATTATT
>NW_008690347.1:0-800 GCF_000695815.1 Acanthisitta chloris | reverse complement strand
AGCAGGAAGTGTAAGATTGGAGAGGGATTTCTACCCAAATATTTTTGCAATTATTAAAAATGCTCAGTGTGTGTTATTGATTTATCTTCTAATACAGGCAATGGGTGACCTTTTGTTTAAGTCATTCTCTGATTTGTTGCCTTGTCACGTTGCTCTTGAAAAATGTTACTGCTGGAAATGACTGTTTCTTGTTTTTATTTAAAGAAGTAACAAGTTTCTTCTGTTTGGGAAACCTATAGGTGTATATAGGAAAAATAAAATACTATTTGATGCAGAGTGCTTCCTAAAGTTGTTTTTGTTTTGTTGTTTGTTTATTTTGCATACACATTTGAAATGAATGTGGTGTCTGCCTCACAGATTGGCACCCATTTTACTAGCACAGACAAGTGTAGGTTAGCAAGACGTAAACGTTTGCTAAACCAGTTTATTTGCAATACCACGAAATTAATGTAAACAAAAATACTCTCCTAGAAAATATTTTCCTTGAAAACCTGCCAAGATTTATTGAATGCATCTGTCTTGACAGAGCACTTCAACAGAGATCAAATAAACCCGTACCTTGCAGCGAACAGCTGCAGCTATTTTAAAATGAAGTTAATCAAGCATGAAAAAAAAAAAGGGGAGATGAAAAATAACACCAGGGGAAAAGTAATTAGCCCGATACAGTGCAAACTGCAGTGATTCAGGACATAAAAGATCGCGGCCACGTTACAGCAGTGACTCACTGATGAGCTGAATGACTGACCAGGCCGCACCTTCGCTAGGGCTGCATCCCTGTGGATGGAATCCTCACCCCTTCC
>NW_008690346.1:0-586 GCF_000695815.1 Acanthisitta chloris | reverse complement strand
CAAAAAAAAAAAATCAAAAGGAAGGGGAAATTAAAAAAGAGACAGGAAAAAATATACATGTTATGAAAGGCAAAAAATTACAAACTGAAGAGAGGCACAAAGGACTCCAACATCAAGGCACAGCAAGGCCAGCAGAGAGGAGCACAGCCAGGCACAGCCCCCGATGCGTGTTACAGGCTCTGCAGAGAGAAAGGTTATCCTGCCCGGCACCCGCGGCCGGGCCGGGAGCAGGACCTGCGGCATGCGGGGGCAAAGCAGCAAGTCCTCGGGGGCAGGACACAGAGCCCTCCACCTGCCCTCACACGGGGGTGGGAGCACAGGGAGAACACGGAGCTGGGAGCACAGGGAGCTGGGAGCACAGAGCTGGGAGAACAGGGAGCTGGGAGAACAGGGAGCTGGGAGAACAGGGAGCTGGGAGCACAGAGCTGGGAGAACAGGGAGCTGGGAGAACACAGAGCTGGGAGCACAGAGCTGGGAGAACAGGGAGCTGGGAGAACACAGAGCTGGGAGCACACACAGAGGTGGGAGCACACACAGAGGTGAGAGCACAGAGCTGGGAACACACACAGAGGTGGGAGCACACACA
>NW_008690345.1:22925-40503 GCF_000695815.1 Acanthisitta chloris | reverse complement strand
TATATATGTATATATACATATATATATACACACAGAAATCTATTCCTCCAGTATTTCGACTTGAAAATAAAAATATGCTTATGTGTTACTGAGATAGCCTATGTGAGCCATGGGAAGAGAGGGAGGAGAAAATGTTCATTGCCATTGCTGTGGGGACTCTTAATGTTTTAGGATTTATTTCAGGATAATTGAGTGGCTCTGCTAATACATCTCACAAGTTATATGCTTCCTGCTATGATAGACTCACCTGAGACAGGGATATCTGTCTGAGGTCATAACTCAAGTGCCTAACATTGAGGTGTTCTCTGGTGATTTCAGTAGCCTCACCCCAGACACACAGGTACTATATCCTTTCATTTATTCTAGTATATTCAGGGCCAACTCCACCCTGCTCACCTGGGACCTGTGTCACTGCTGTCTGTTGGTCAGGGCCCTTTAAAGCATCCAGGCCCGAGCAACTCTCCAGCACACATTCCATTTGCTGGGATGTGCTACATAGTCCTTGCCAGCTCCAAACTCCAACTGCCACGTAGTTTCTTGCTGAGAGGCTTTGTTTTCACCTCAATAGCAAATTGGTTTTAGACTGTTTGATGTCCTGGATGATTACTTGCATTGAGTATCTGAGGATCACACACATTTGCAGTTGTAGTGCTAACTGCTCCCTCCAGCTGCAAAAGGAGCGCTAATGGGAACCTTTTCCTAGGTGAAATGCATTGAGTGGTGACTGTTGGGCTGGATGGCCCTGCCTTGAGGCTATTGTCCCACTTCATTTTACTGAGAAAGTTGACTGGATTCGGCCAGTAACACCATTTTGTAGATGCTAAAACTTCTCGATGTTAAAAAATCTCTATAAAAATAATAGTTCTGATTTTTTGTTTCTCTCCAACATTAAGCATAATTCTCATTGCAATCTAGATGGGAACTTTGTTGTTTGGCAAAGTTGAAGTGACAGAATTTCTCTGCTAGTCCAAACAGGGATTTGTCTTAGTGAAATTAAACTGAAGTTTGGTGTGAAGCTAGACAGAGCTATGTAGAAAAGGAAAAAAGTAAAATTAATTATCCTTACGCAGTACTGAGAAAAATATCATGGAGTTAAATCACATAATGTGATATATCATGTTTATTAAACTGTAGTGTTAAACAATGCTTTATTGTTTTCCTATTAAAATGTCATTGATAGATACCAGAAAAGAAATACATTAATGCCAATGAATCAAAATAAGAGAGTTAAACAAAATATTTGGATATTTTTCTGATAAGAGTTTTTGGGATTCAGAGGTAAATAACAATCATCTGATACAAGCTGATGATACTGCAGTTAACTACAGAAAGCTATTTAGTCAGAATATCTGACTAGCTCTACCCAATGATTTCTAGATCTGGTTCAAATTAGCTTTTTTCCAAACAGAGTACATGGAAACTATGAGGGAAAGATTTAAAAAGGCATTTACAGATCCTGAAATATGATTTACTGGGGTATTTAGCCATGTGCATAAATGGCTCTGGCTTAAATGGAAATATACCAGTTGAAAAAAAATGCATGAATATAGATAATTGAAGTAATAGAGAATTTAAAACTAGGACAACAGCAGAGAAGAACTAGTGATAAAATTTACACGGAAATGAGTAGAGAATTTGCTGTTATCTAAAATTATAAAAACATATTTGTTTGTGCCTAATCTCTGCCTAAAGCTGACTGAGATGCAGCCTGGGGGGTCATCTTCAGTCAAATCCAGATCCAGATGAATCTTTCAGATAGTCACACCTCATCCTCACCACTCCTCTGACTCAGTGAGCAGAGGGAAGGATTTGTTCCAGCCTTGGGGGTTTCCTTTGGGATTTTGAATCCTACAGCTGTGTTTGGTAAAGGATGTGTGCTTTGTGTCATACCATGGCTTCTGTGACATGACCAGTCTCAGGATCCATCTCCTTTTACCTCTTAGTTTTGACATGTTCAACTGTGAAAAAGTAGGTATGTGCACATGTTTGGGTGTAGAGGCATGTGATTAGATGATTCAGCTTGTTCACTGTGAAGGCAGGTGTGAAAAATTCGCAGAAAAAGACTGCTTTTATATAAAATTCAATACTCATTTCATAGAAAATCTCTGAAGAGCTGATTAATAAGGAAGATCACTTAATGCTTCCTAATTAGATTGATGGAATTTACCCTGTGCCCTTAATTTATTCTGTATTAAGGAAAAATGGCCACGTTTGTTATTTGAATGCTTTGTTTACTCCCAGTCCTTAATTTCAAGGTTGTCATCTGTGCAGTGTAATTTCCTTTTGTCTCTCTGAATTAATAGTTCAGTGTAAATAACCTGGCTGGTTAAAACCCAAGTAGAAAGAAAGCTGCAATGGTCAATATCTATGGGCAGAAATGTAATTAAGCAAGCAGGAAAACAGTATTGTACATGAGATGCAGTATGGTAAATCTAAAACCAAGGGAACAAGGATGGTGGCATTCAAAAGTGACCAGTATGATTTGATGACTGTGTAATTGCTGGAAACTACACAGACATCACAAGAGGTGACAAAAATCTGAAAGACACAGACTAAATGCTCCTGGATGTGAATCCTGATTTCCCCAATGTATAGCTGCTTACAGCTTCTGTTCTAATTCCCATCCATCTACAACAAAAGATGAAATTACCAGGATGGCTTTCCTTCCAGACTGATTAAATGGAGCAGGAAAATAGACAACAGAAATGGTAATACATTGTAATTAGGAACTTGTTTCAGTGTAATAATCTAAGCCATAATTTGTGGAATAAATCCTATTTCAAGAAAGCAGTTAAGCATATATTTAAGTCCATCTATATTGACACAAGGCATTTAAACATATGCTTAAGCTGAAATGTGGGCTTAGAGTCAAATGCAGTATATATGCAAACTTCGGGCAATTTTTAGGAAGGTTTTCCCAAGCAAGGATAACTTTCAGTGCTTTTTATTTTGTCTTGAATTAAGGTTGATTTCCTGCACAAGAATCAATATAGACATTTATCTAAAGTATTTCATGCCCATCCTTCTGGAAAACTATATGGCTGGACCAGGTGTTGTTTACTTTTGCTTTCAGTGTTACAGCATTTTGTAGCCCCTTCTTTGGAAAGGAAGTGCTTCTTTACTCCTTACTGATCTGGGTACTCAAGATCATGTATTAGTAGGTTAATAGTAAGAGGAAATAAACTTTTCAGAATATTCATATTAGTGTATTTCAAAATAAGCAATTTACATCTTTGTGCAAACTGGTTTTTTTTTGTTTTTTGTTTTTCTATTTCTGCAGCATCTTTGATTTCTGTGTCTTCACTGTAATTGGATATGAGCTTTGATGATATGTGTTACTGAAAAATTATTATTCTAGACAGGTGCTTTGAGGCATCAAGTTAGAGGACAAAAGGGTTTGCTATTCTTTGTCAAAGTCTTCCTTTGAAAGGATAGAAGAAAGCCTAAGACATGTGTGATATCTAGAAATCAGTGCCAAAGACTCTGACAGAGGTTAGTTTGTGGACATACCCATGGAGGAAACATCCAGTTTCTAGTTTCAGAGCACTGCATTAAATAAGCATTTGCACAGCACATTGCCAGTAGCAATTTGTGCTTACAAGTCCATATCAAATAGCTCCAAATGCAAATCCTTTCCACAGCTCCTTGTTCCCCTGAACAAGGGATATTGCAGGGCTCTCCATACCACTCCTTCTACCAGACCTTTCTTCTGTTACTCCATTTCCTCAAGTTTTCCTTCCTGTAGAAAACATTTAGAAGACAATTGCTTAAATGAATAAGGTACCTATTAACCAAAACCTTGCCCCAAACAGAGCTGTTTTCTTTCAAGAGGCTGATCATTTATTTCCTTTTCAAATCACATCAGAGGAAAACTCATGAAGTGTGTTCTTTTAGGCCACTCTAACTTACAGTAATTAGTATATAATTTCCTGGTAGATGTGATGTTTTATATATCTATGTCTTGACAAATCATCCTGTCTAATTCACTCACCAGTCTCAAAGATTCTCATAGACTCATCCACTCTGATCCTGCTTCTCTGATTCGCCAAGTGAAAAAGGGAGAGGAACAACTTCTGATGAGAAAAATAAAAATAAAATGAAATCAAGAGCCAAGCTAGCATAAAATAAAATTAATATTATAAATATTGATTATTTAAATGTGCAATAACTTCTCTTGGAAATAAAGACACTACTTGTTGATTAGAAATGTGTGGAAATATTGCTTTTATGTAGAAGAGCTAACCAAAACCATCAATTCTTGTAATTTTAAAGGTACTTTTGATTTTATTCTCTTTATTTACCATTTACACTTGCAAGTGTAAAATGTTTTTGCATGTGCCTGCTATTAGCATTTGAGAATCTATTGTTTTTAGGGGTTTTTTTTCTTTTAGTTTGTTTTTCCCCCCTCTTTTTTGTATTATTTTCCACTTGAAGTTTTAGGAAAACTAAAAAATATAAGAATCAAAACCATTCCTGATAATCATTGCTTTAAAAACAATTATAGAGGAGCATGAGCTGAGCAGCCAAAATGTTACATTGAAGCATTTCTTTTTCAGTGATATAGTATCCAGTGGGTTTGACAGGAAAAGAATACGTAACATACATACACCACCTGAACATTTCCCCACTCATTTTAATTGAACTTTTCTATGACTTTTGGGCTATTGGAACTTGGGAAAAACCTCTCTCTAACCAAAAGCTGAAGTTACTGAACCTGAGCTTTACTCAGGTAAGGAACTAGGGTCTGGGTTAAGAAATGCTTTGTTGTTAACTTTTGATACAGCTTATGTGCCTCCCTCCTCAGCAGAAATGCAGGAAAAGAATTAGAGGGCATTAAATAAAAGCTACTAGTAAAGCCTTATTTTTCCTCATAAATAGTATGCTTTTTGCTCTCTAAGAGCAAAGAGTGTGAAGGACACATTTAGAGAATAAACAATTTCTGTCAGATACTGATCTAAAAGACCTAACAGAACTTGTTGGGGTATTTTTTTTAAGTCATAAATAATTTAACTTGCTTTAATTATTCTCAGGAAATAATTTGAAAGTCTCTGCTATGAAGATAACACATACAAGACTTTTTTTTTTAATATCAAACAGATTTAAAGTGATACTTCAAAAGTCCTCTATTCAGCAGCAATCAAGGTAATGTGAACTAAACAGTTCAACTGTGCTCCTGTGAACATAAAAGCAGAATGTTTGTAAGCTTTTCTTCCAGCAGCAGCTAAACATCAAAACAATATAGACATTTAAAAATAAAAATAATTATATCAAGGTTTCATTTAAATACATTTGCTTCCTTACAAACATATGTGCCTGTTGACATATAAGGTAAAGAACAAGGACACTTCAAATGCAACAAATGTGTGTTTTATGGCTGTTAGAGTTTAACTTTGCTAAATTAGAGTGAGTTCCACCATTGATTTCAATAGTACCTGGCTTAGGTGCTATTGAATTTAAGATTTAAGTCTTTCATAAAATTCAGACTTTAATAACTTTAATTCCCTGATGGCTCCAGTGTTGCTAAGGAAGCAGCTTTTGACTTTTAGTTATGAACTGCCTCAGGATGAGGCACAGAACCTGAAGGATTCAGTGCCAAGACATAGGGCTGCTTTCCTGGATACATTCACATTGTCTTGTGTCACAGCACTGGCCTCATCTACAATGAGTCCCAAATTCCAGGAGCAAAGGTTTTCTTGCCAGCTTACCAAGAAAAAAGAACTTTATGAGGAAATGCTGATTTTAATAATGAATGTGTTTAACCACTACTGCAATTTCCATTTTTGTTTGGGAGAAAGTGGGTTGCGCATTACTCAGCATATATGTATAGAAAAGCTCTAATCTGCTATCTAGAAGCTGAAGAGTTCATCTTGCCCTTACTTCTGTTGGAACTGTTTAAATTGTTATAAATAATGCTGCATTCTGAATAAAAGGAAAAATCTGGGGGCCCTGTGCTTGAGAAACTTACCTGACATGCAGGTGGCAGATGGAGGTTCACATCATTGCTCTAATGGGAATGAAATTGCTTATAGAGCCTGGAACAGCTCCAAGATAAATGAGGTGGTCTGTGAATAGGGCAGTTATCTGGAATGCAGGAGGTTCAGCTAAAACTGTCAGTATGAGGGGCTCATTCCTTCCTCTGAGCCACAGTGAGCCACAGCCACTGGAGCTCTGATATTCTGGGACAGGGCTCAACCTCTTGTCTAGCAGCTTCAAACATTAGGAGCTTCTTCATTTTAAAATGGAAAACTGTGCTGACAAAAACAAAGAAGTTATTGCTATAACATTTTTTGCTAATATTTCCTTCCCATGTATCATAAAGAATCGGCTAACTCTGTGCCTTTGTAATCCTTGGCCTGTCTGAAATGAGACAAGACTTACATTGGGAGCAGATCAGCCATCTCTAATCACACAACTATAAGAAAAACTTACTGCAAACTAGAGTGACATTATAACACTCATGCTCTGCTTGAGATGCTGTATGATTAGTTTTCTATCTGGGCTATAATAATTTGGCACTCACCTCTAACACTGTAATCAGCTCAGAACGTCATGCTGTATTAGCTAAAACTTACAGCAATCAACCCAAACCAGCAAATGCTCACAAATCAAGGAGAAGAAAATTAATGAGGTGGTTCTGTGTTTCAGAAAGTAACATTAGTAGAATTCACACCAGCAAGAAAGATGCATTGTGGAGAGAGAATGTTCAGAGGATCTATCCTGAGCTGTTCCCATCCTGTTTCTATTGACTCTTATCATTCTGGTTTCATCACTTCTCAGGGTTCATGTTTGCAGTTTCAGTTTCCTATACAATCTAAAATGGTCCTAAGAGCCCAAGGCAGACTTTGTTCAATATCCAAATGTGTCACTGGGCTAACTGGATTCAGAACAAAGCAGAATCCACAGTGTTTCTCTTCTGTGTCATTTTCCTAAAGTGGCTAAAAGCAGGGAATTGAAACACTTCCAGATGCATACCTAAAGTCAGGCACACACACACACACACACATTTACTTTTAGCAAGTATGAAATTGTTATTTGCAACCAGAAGATGGCTCTGCAATCAAGAGAGGCAAGCTGAAACCATGGAGAAGCAGGATTCAACTTTTATCCTTACAGTTCCCTATTTCCTCAGTGGGAACACTCCAGTTCCTGTAAGCAGTGGTTTCCTATGGCAAAGACTTTCCCCAAAGTCCTCTTTTTTTATTAGGACAGGACACAAATCCAATGGTTTTAACTGGCTTCCACTGAAATCAGTTGCTATCTCACTGCTGACTTCAGTGGGAACAGATTTAACCTAAATATAAGCTGCCTGGAAGATCCTTCCCTTCAATCCCTGTGGATGGTGTGGATGGCAGGTTCCTACACACCTCAGTCTGTTCTGAGCTGATTTTGGTTTTAATATTTGCTAAAAAGCTGTCAATGGCTTCTCTTTGACATTACACAGGGATGTTGCTCAGAAATGGTGATGAGGATGACACGGCATAATATTTTTGCTTATAATAGGATACCTTGGTGGCGCTTTAGTATTTCATAACCCAATGAAGAGTATATTACAGCATTATTACGTGTGTCTTATAGCTGTCTTTGCCCCTTTAAGTCACTAACAGCCATAACACTATTTCCAAAGGATGCATGGGGTAACTTCTCGCATATTTGATATAAAACTCTGAATAAAACACACATTTAGAAAATATTAATTTTTTCTAAACACGGATGTTAATTGGTAAGATATTCCATACAATCAATGAAGCAATTCCATCGTGAGCCTCAGGTTAAGTTAAAGCAAGGTCTACCATACCTTTTCTTGGTATTTGCTAACTGTAAAAATAGAAGGAAATTATAGGTGCTCTCAACTTCATGAGATTTTTAACATGTGGAAACAAATCAGTTGTTGTGGACATTCTTCTGCTGTGCTAATTGTTTTAAAATTTCAAAATACAGATTGTGGGGTACTGCTGGGGGTTTTTCTTTCTTTAGGTGAAGGCTGTACAGGCAGAGCAAAAAGCCTTAACAATTGCTTGAGTTTATATTAATATAATAACCAGCACTTAGCTAGTTTTGTCCATAGACCCTGTTTTTAAATATCAAGAGATAGGCCTAGTTAAACATTGCTGTTCTGTTTTTCTACTGGTTGAAATCCATTTCAATGTCACTTCTGAACTGTTGCAATGTAATGAAGTAATGCAGCACCAAATGAGATCAATTCGCTTTTGCACACATGGAGCTTCAGACAGAAGGATAATGTCTGAATTTTTGTGGTTTTATCTTTTTTTTTCCCATCTTGTGCTCAGTGTAATTAAATGGAATTTCTCCTGACACGCTTGTCCGAAAGGACAGGTGGAACTTTCAGGATCTCAAACTGCTTCCTTGTAATTTATTCATTTCATTAGAAACCTGCAACCCTCCAGGGGGTGTGACATAATAGAATACATAGAGTTCCTGTGTACTAGATTTTCATTTGGCTCTTTGATTTATCTGACAGATGCAGGGGCAAAAACACCCACATGTAGCTGGAAAAATCCCCATGGACTGCAAATATGTGTGTGCTAAAATGCACAGGTTATTTCAGTAACACTGACATGAACTTATGTTGGAAATGTTCCCTTCTGATTTTACTTTCTCCAGTGAAATAGGATGGTTTAATGTTTCACTTCAGAGTTTGCTTCCTGTAATTGTGCTCTCCCAAAACAAATGTAACTCAGATCTCAGTATCTTTCACAAGAAGTGTATGGTAACTCTTTCATGAAGCTGTGGGTTGTCTTTGCTCTCACAGAAGTTATAGAAGCATAGATAGGTTCTAGCCAAGACAGAATAGATGAGATTAATATATGCTTCCCCCCCCCCAAATGGTATTGAATTTAAACTTCTGATTCTGTTAGGCCAATGATTTTCTAAGCTCCTTAAGGTTAAACCTCCTTTCAGTCAGACTTACATACAGACAATGAGGCTTCTTCATTCTAGACTTCCTCAAGTGTTACTGAAATAATATGTTGCAATTATTATTAATAATCATATTAATGCAACTAATTATTTTGTCAGTCTCTTACTAAAGGAAAGCAGATACTGGCTGACCTATTATATTTTTTTCCACTAATGTTTACATATAATGATAATGTGCTGATAGATGAAAAGTAATTGCTGTAAGTCTTTGTCCATTAAATTGTGCATCACCAATTCAGCCTTACAGTTACTGCATATCTTGGACAGTCTACACTGTGCCCTGCAAAATTCTCCATAATAAATTGCTACTGAATATCACTGTATTTTTCATAATATAAACTCAAACTATAGGTGCTAGATTGAGAGAATCCATTTTCTGTTCTTCCCTGTTCCCTTTGTAATTTATCTTATACTTTTTTTCCTGGTGACAGAAAAGGAAATCTCTTGTTAAAATTAGAAGGGTCCAGGGAGATCAGTTCCCCACTCATGTCAGAGTTCCTGTTGTACAAGGCTAGGAAATTCAGTAGACTTAGGTGTAATTTGCATTAAAAGTTGTGTATATGTCACTTGGTTTACAAAGACAGAGAATATGATGAATAGACATGAGGCAATCTTCAGCCAGTCAGAGACCAGAAAAATGCTATGTTAGCCTCTCAAAATTCCCCTCAGATTATCACTGATTGCAGTCAACATTTTCACTCTGATCCACAGAAGACAATAGCCTTACAGAACACATTGACATCTTCCTCTAAAAGGACCAAGTTAATTTTTGGTCAAACTTGGAACAGTTTGAACAGGATATTACACTTGCTGCCAGGGACAAATGTGATGTCTTAAGCCTCGTGAGCTACTAAGTTTTTTACTCAGACTGCAAGTAAGCAGTTTGTTGATGGCTCTTTTCACTCTTAATGCAGGAAAGTGCTTATGTAGAGCAGAGAAAATTGCATAAGGCAGACCTAAGAGTTATTGAACACCTTCAATTCAAAGTGATATGGACTATACTGCTCTTTGCGTAAGCTGAGGCCTCTGTAAGCAAAATATACCATGGGTACTTGTACAGAAACTGCTAATACTTGTTTTCTTCTTGAAACACCTGCTCAGAATATCAGATTATAACTTGTATCAAGAATAGCAATTGCCATTTTCCCCCCTGTTTATGCAGCTTTATAGCCTAATTGGAAGCACTTAGATTCTAAAGTTGTTGCCATTACTACAAAATCATCCTGGAAGCTTTGTCATCTCCATGGCAACTGGCCTACATGTATTAAGCATTTTGATACAACACCAGTGTTTGATGGTATTCTTAATCTGAGATATTAATTTAATATATCAGTGCTTTACACTGGAGTTTACATGGTTTATCTTTTAGCCATAATAGTGAGAAAACTTTGATGGTAAATAATAGCTCGTTAAAGCACAGCTCACACAGTGAAGCACTCACCGCTTGATGAATTAGCATGGACCAAGGAACACAGGTCCATGTATTCCTTAGTTATAACATCCTAACAAACAAGATATGAAAGCACTGGCTTCCTTAGCTCATAAAGTATAACATTTTTGTGGGTCTAGATAAGCTCTTTTAAGAGAAATCTCCAGTTATACAGATGTTGTGAGCACATTGACATCCTGCTCAGGCAGACCCTACTGAAATCAGCAGTTGAGATCACTTAAGGCACAAGTTTTTTTCCCAGTAAAACATTCAGAAGAGTGTTTGAGGCAGGACCAAAACTGCTACCAACACCAAACATAGGGTACAATACTGTAGAGCATATTCTGGAGTGCACAGGAGGACCTTGTGTTGGGTCTGGTAAGCAGGTGTGCAGGCAGTGCCCTAACCGTCATGGAAGGACAGAGAGGTGGGGCTCATGTGAGCATTCCTCATGCTTCATATGGATCTTTCAGACAATCCCCAAAGGAAAGTCAGACCTAAGGAACTGGCACAAAGACAGCCACAGTCCTTAGGTAAACCATTTCAGTTGTCCACATGTGTGGGAGAAGTAGTACCTGTGTTACATCCATTGAGCTAAGCCAGACAAATGAAGCACACCTCAATAAAGATCAGCTTTCCAAGGGCAGGGGGAGCTTGGAAGTTAAAGCCACCAGGACTTTCTTGGAGGAAAACCATTCTGCTCTTGCAATGCGGTACAAAAAAAAAAAAAGCCTCATTGATCTCAAAATTCCAAATACTTATTTTGTCCATATCTTTCTGAATGAACTTGCAAATAATGTGCAGTGTAGTGGAAATGTGAAATATTACCCTACTTCAAAGCATATTCATCATGCCTGAACTTTTCAGTCTATGTGTTATTAATGCCAGTGTAGAGCAAAGGCTTTGTGCTGGGTTAGGGGTGGAGACAAGGAGAAAACATAGCAGAATTTACAAATAGATTCTGCAAACTGCAGTTCCAAAGAGATGACATCTTCTGTAATTGCAGATGAGTATTTTCTTATTTGTTTTCTGTCAGAAATATATTAAATTACACTCACTGCCCCTAGCTGTCTGAAAAGCTTTTTTGTTACTGGCCAGAGTCCCATTCCCAGCAATCCTTTAAATTTCTCATTTTTCATGCAAGCACCTTGATTATCTATGCTGTTAGTGGGCTCAGTGGCTTTTTGTTGGTAGAACAGATCCCAGGAGTGTCATTCTTTTTATTACATTTCCCTGATGTGTGGCTAGAATAGTCCTTCCTCTTTGGAGGTCAGAGAGAAATCATCTATTTACTTTCTTCTAAATGGAGGATAATTCTGGTTTTTCTTGGCACTGAAACTTTTCTCTCAGGCCCTTCCTGGAGACAATACTATAAAAGCCAGATTTTAGCAGATCTGAGCACTTTCTGCAGTTGCCCATTGAAATATCAAATTAAAGCTGAAATTATTTCCTTCTGCACTAGTGTCATTTCAAGAGTGCTTTATGCCAGGGCCTTTGATGCCAAATTTCATCCCACAGTGAATTCTTACATGCAGACTCTCAAAAGCAAGTTTTACAATAGACTTACTGACTGGCCCTTGGTTCCAGTAGTGCTGCTCACAGGCTCAGTTCAAGGCAGGCTCAATGGGTATGAGGCCATAAGCACAAGTTCTTTTTGAAATACAAACCTTCAAGCTCCTCTATAATTTCTCCTCTCCCAAAGCTGCATTCTACTCTTGCCAAATATATATGTTAAGAGAATGAGTAGAGTAGACCTCTTATTAGGGAGTGTGAATGAAATGAGGAGTGGATTGTGCTGATTAGAAATCAGACATATTTCTGTATGCTGCAGCTGATAAACTCAGATTCCTTGGTGAGGTGGGGATTGGGAATGGAGGAATACAACTGCCTAATTAAGATTTATTTTTTTTAGAACACTTTGAAAAGAGTAGTGCTTCCCTCCTTTCACCTCCTCTGAGCCTTCATGCTTTTAAATGGTAACCAGCTTTGATTTGAAACAAACTCACTGAAATCAGGAGAGAATTGTAATTAAATGTAATAGTGTTTAGAACAGGATCCAAACAGTTAGTATGGGGGAAAAATTAGACAGCTTTGTGTGGTTTTCAAATGAGTTTTCATTCCAGAAATGCACAAAACCTGTGAAACTGTGGGTGTTCTGCTGATAGATTTATAAATGGCATTATATGACCTCAGTGACCAACCTCAGGCAGTGAAGAGCTTGTTCTGAACAGTGAGCAGTGAAGTCAATTGCTGATCTAGACAATGGTGCTTGAGCTTCCTATGACCTAAGCCAGAATTGAACAAACCTCCCAGTTGAGAAATTAATTTTCCTTTAAAAATACAAATATTATTTTTCAATGTTTTTTTAAACATAAGTTTCATTATTAAAAATGTATAGTTAATGAAAAAGTGCAGCTTTGCAAGGTATGTTGTTTGCTTCAGTCCACCTTTTCAGGTATGAGAAAGCAAAAATCCAAAAGCTTTTACTTTTCCAACTAAGACAGACTGTTCAAGTTCTATTTCTCCTGTCCTGGTACATAAACTTTGAGATAAAACTTAAGAAATTCAATACCAACTTTTTAGATCCAGTGAGTAGAAACATAATAAATAAATAATGTATAACGAAATTGCAGCGTATTTATCATGGGATTGTAAGGCAGGTTAATCTATAATATGAAAGATGGGTCTCTTGTCCAGTTCCAGTAAGGCCAAACTAACTGCCCTTACTTACAGTAACCAGGAAAGAGTAGGATATAAATGGTTAGGATACATCAGGGTGATGTACAGCATAGCTATGCAGCAACTCATGCTATTGCAGCCTTATCTCTGCTGCATACACTCTGTGGCTTAAAAATGATGCTCAATATTAATACAGCTTTCATGGGGAATAGAAATAGAATGTTGTAAGTAATGCAAATATATTTATGAACTCATTTTCTTTCCAACATGTCATATTAATAATGACCATTTTTCTTTCATTTAATATTTAAAACCCACAAAAAAAAAAAGTATGAGTAGAATTTACACCTATTAAAACTGTCTTTTGGCTCTACCCAAAAATATTCTGCAGTGTTACTACAATGTTTGTTTTTTTCTGTTGAAAACCTACAAATTTGAAACCTGGCAAGATAATTTCAGAACTGTTTAATAGTGACTAGAAAGTGGTAAAAGGAATTGTGAAAACATTTTGTTATAGAAAACACAAACTTATTTTTCCCTTCAAAAGAAGTCTTCCTACATCATTTTTTTTCTACAAAAAGAATGAAGAAACATCTTCCTCATAAGTGAGTCATTGTTACCTGATGTTTCCAGTAGGGTTATAGTACCTTGTACTTAGAGAAGCAAACCAGGAGCCTTCACTTTGCAAAAAATAATTTTTTCTCACATGTAAGAATGTTCAGATATTTGACAGCAAAAAGAGAGCAGCCAATAGCTCAGAGTTAGAAAGACTTAGAGAGAGCTCATGGATCCATTATATTTGATTCTCCTATAATAAATCCTTATCAAATTGCAAAACTCTCTTACTCAATGCAATATTTGAATACAGGGGCTGAAATGCTCTGAAAAAAGGATGAGAACATGACCAGCAAGTCCTGGAATGAAAACTGAAGGGGATTTATATAGGCATTTGACGCACGAGCTGTTTCCTGTTTGGCACAAGATTCTGGTCTTTTAAAATCATTTGTGCCATGGAGAGTCAAATATAGATCTGCCAATATTAGGAACATGAACAAAGTGCATATAGGCAAGCAGAATGCATGACACCTCAGAATCCTCAAAATAAATTAAAATGTTTGTGAAAAAAATCAAATCATCATAGAAAAATGTATAGGAATGTATAATTTGGAACTGATCCTTGAAGACTCTTATATTAGCAGTTGCTATTAAGTACAGCAGTGCTCAGGGCTAATTTTTGTTGTTGTTGTTGTTAGTGATGAATATTGACATTCACTGTGCATGTTTTTCTCAAGTGAAGGAATCAACTCCCTGTTTTCCAAGGTACTGAGCAAGCGTGTAGAGCATTTCCAACCCTAAGCAGATGCTAATAATTATATGTATTTTAACAAAAACCCTAACCCTACTTGAGCTACTGCAGCATTTAAAATTTCTTGGAAGTGTTGAAGAGCTTTCACCTTTTGTAGTGCAGGGTTGCACCTCTGATCATTTACTTCTGCCTTCAGACCTGAGTGGTGAAAGGTCTGGTGGAAGTTCAAGTGTTCATTGCTAATCTACCTGTTTATCAGTGTGAGACTATGTTTGAAAAATTCCTAAATGAGTCACTTCAGTGGCATTACTTTAAAACTTCACTGTTAGATTGATTGAAGTGTAGCAAATTAAGCTTTCAATTGAGAAAATAACTAGGAATACATAATAACAGCTGTAAGAACAGCAGTTTACAAGGATGTTACCTTGTATAAAAGAACAACAGTCAGCTGGGATGGGAGATTTCACCCTCCCACATTTGATTAGTAACTGCAAGAAGCAGCATCACCATGGTCACACTTTACAGAAGTTAACTTTCCTCTTGCTTAAAGTATTGGCTAGCTTCTTACAGCTTGTGGCTTAGGGAATCTTAGAAAATGTATCAGAGGTTGAAACAAAAAGCAGTAATTACAAATCTCAGAGAAAATCATAGTTCTGAAAGTGAGTTTCCTTTGGAAATTAGCATATCATTTAGTTTTATGACCTGTTCCATCAAATAACATGGAAAAATGTTAATACAAGGTGATATTTGCCACAGAACATCATCCTGGAGAGCGACAAGAATCAGAAAGGAAAACAGCAAAGCAGACTAAGCCCCTGCACTCATAAGGGGATGTGTATGGGCAGAGTGAGAGTGATGGCAGAGTACAAACAAATGTACAAATGATCTCACCAATCCTTTGCAAGACTGGGACAAAAACATGTTGAAAAGACATGAACCTAAGGAACTAAATGCAAAAAGGAATGGTTACAGTAAACTGTGAAATACATCTGTTGCTCACTCTGAAAACAATGAGTCCTTTGTTACTTCTTTTCTCTAAGTAGCCCACAAAACATGAAATACTTTCTAGTGATCTAGTTAATACTATCAATATTTATATTCAGAATGAGTTTCACAAGAGAGGGAGACAACACATTATAAAATATAAATACCAGTTTCATTTTTTTCATGGTAAGAATAGATGAAAAAAATCCATCATAAATAAGAGAACTGGTCAATGAGACTCTGCATCTTCTTGAGGGGAATACTTTGGAGATGCAAAGTCAATGAAGTTTCCCTTTATTTCATTGTCTTCTAACTGATAATTCTGATTCTATCAATGGTCATAGAGGCACAGATCTGCCACAGGTCTTTGGTATAAACAGCTGCTTATGAAGCAGAAGCTTAGCAGATACCATGTGCAGTGAAAGAGATGTAGAGGCTGCTGCTGGAAATATGTACCAATATATCTATGGTGGTTAGTGGGGCTGATCCTCTTGTCTCATCTTTTCTGAATCCCTTTGGTCCTTCACAGGAAATTATAGAATTCAAATATTTGTTAAATGAAAAAAAATTTTGCCTTGCTTCAAGCTGGCAGCTCAGTCACCTCAGGCTGCATCTTCAATATGCTGAGAGATCTTGTACTGTGAGATAATACCCATGCTGTATCTTTTTGGACCATTCTGCCATCCTTTCTACAGAGCCAAAAGCTCTGAATGTTTCTGCCATTCACACTCACATAGATAGCAGCTAACTCTGCAGGTAGTTCCAGGTTTTATGGTGCTGTAAGTGTCTAAAAATATTTTTTATTTGCTATCCCATAAAACTTGAGTTTTGGATGTCATTAGCCTAGGAATATTCCAGTAGCAGTAGTAGTAGTAGTAATAGTAGTAGTAGTAGTAGTAGTAATAGTAATAATAATAAATCCCCCACATTTATTTAGCACATTTTCTCCTAATGCAAAATGCATTAAAATTCAGTCCTTAATGATATAACATTATTTCTTGCCTTTTGGATTTTTGTCGTAACTCTTAAATGCCTTAAGTCACCATGAGATTTTTGAATTAAATTACCCAGTTAATACCATTATGTTGTTTCAAGGTAAGTGTCCAGCCAGCGTAATTCCCTCACAGGATCTGCAGCAGAGAAAGAACACCATCCTTTTCTAGTCCATTCTTTAAATGTTGATTAAAACTGAAATATGCTTCTTAACGAGATAAGAAATCTAAGTATTTTGACTTGTAATGTGAGGGGGGAAATCAATGTCTTTTAAAAAGAAATTAGATTTTTAATGAAGGGACATGAATCAGTCACAAGTTCTGTTTCTTGTTTTGCATCACAAAGTCAAAAATAGAAAAGCAGACATTAAATGCTGAAGTTCATACAAAATATTGTATCCTAAGTGCCTCATGAATAATTTAATTAAGACAGACAGAGTTTTATTATGCTCAGTGGATTAGTTGCTGGGTGCAAGATTACACTTGGAAACTTGAATGCCACCAGCCTTGACTAAGGTGATATTTGAAATTAAGGCCGTTAGGTACCTGAGGAATTTCTGGTACTTGGGATGTGGAAGTGCTCAAAGTCAGCTCTCTGCAGGTATATCTGTACTGTTCCTGATTAACAGGCCCTAGACACTTCTGCCATCGCAGAATTCTCTTTGCAACTTCTGTTTTGGTGCAACTCAGTTGGATTTCAGAATCTGAAAGTGCATGTGCAGGTGGGTAGGAAGAAGGTTGGTCTCAAGCTCAAAGCTATTGCCAGGTTACATGGGAAATCCAGGTACACATGTTTGTGCCCATGTATCTGTAACTGAACAGGTGAGCATGTGGCTCTCTCTCATAAGAGTGTTCCTCCAGGGCATTCAGGAACGGGGTTAGGTGCTTCTGCAATAAATATCTGATCCATCGAGGAGAACAAACAGGCTTTAGGTGGTTAGGTTGTTACTTTGTTCTTCTCTACTCTTCATTCAGAAGTAAGATCTGTAAACCAAAGGGTGTATTTTCCAGCTTCCTGAGGCTCTGCCTGTGCCACCCCCAATATTCTGCCCAAGAATAAAAGCAATTTGATAGGTGACTCAGAAAATTATAGCCTATACTCGTAATACTACAAGCTTCTTCTTCACATACACACACACACACATACACACACACACACAGAGTTTATTGTTTTTCAGATGTTCTCACAGACTATGGTTATGCTTCTCTTTGGTTCTGCGCTGGGCTGATATTGTGTCTATGCTTTTTTAT
>NW_008690345.1:19292-22885 GCF_000695815.1 Acanthisitta chloris | reverse complement strand
GAATGCATTTTTAGAGGCTGTCAGTTGACGTGTTGTCAGTTTGATATCATTGCTGGGCTGGGGGTGACCCTATACTCTCCTGCTGCAGCTGGGTAGGAGCAAGTTTGGAAACCTGCAAGCTGCAGACCCAAGTGGGAAAAAGCAGCATTGAAGTATTGCAATAAGCTTCAGTTTACTTGTTGCACTGTCAGTTTAGCTGTTCAAGGGTGTCTGAAGTACATGATGAAGATATATAAAAAGGTTCATTATTATATGGCAAGAATGGCAATTTGCAAAGGGGCATAAGACTATGCACAGATATGTCTGTCAGAGGAGCTGCTTCAAGGCAACGTGTGTTTAGTGGATATAGAGACTGATGATAAATAAAGCACCGTTTAAAACACAAAAGCAATGAAAAAGTCATACAGTACAGGCCAGATGGAGAACTGTGCCAAACTCCCTAACAGTTAGGGTTAATGCAGTCAGTGGACGGAGAATCATAATAAGAAAATATTTGGGAAATGAGGCTCTTTCGCTCAGAGCCAACCAGTAAATGTTGAGCTTCTAGAAAGATGGACACAGACTTTGCCCTTTCCTAGACCACGATTCCAACATTATTCAAGGCTGCTCTTACCCACACAAAGGAGTCTGGATATGTGGGAGAGACAGAAATCATATACCTATGCACTGAGTGTAAATAAGGACTGCAGACCATTTCCAAAGCAAATACCAATAAAAGTTTATCCATACACAGGTTTATAAATACTAGCTGTCATTTTAGATTTTATCCTATCACCACATTTGTGAGTCTTCTCTGTGTGACAGATGCTGAAGTGTTGATCTTACTGCAACAGAACTTGACTTTTGTTCTGTGGCAGGACACATTGAAACTTCTTTTTTATTACAAGTAATTAACAAAGTAGTAGAGATGTTTAAATCTCAGTTCTCAAACAATTCCACTTCAGTTTGAACCAGAAAAGTCAACTCACTTATCTGAATGTAACACAGACAGTTGACTTCATATGTTGGATCTCAAAGAGTGGTAAAACACTTGAGAGAATGCTTTCATGAAAACCAATTGTGGTTTAATTGCCTTCAAGAGCAGCAATGATCAGCTGAAGGTCAAACATGCTCATGTTTTGGCCTTTTGGGGAAAGGTAAGTTGTAGCTGTCACACAACCCTTTTGCACGGATATAGTTGTCTCATTTTGATGCTGTGTAAAGGCAAGAGATGTTTCACTGCTGATGTATTCCTGATCTTTGAGTGCTGGACTTCAACCTCTGATAGTTGACTGCTAATTGTTTTCAAATCCAACAGGTCAAAATGCTTATGTATATTTCAATAGCAGCTGCAGACAAAAAAAAAGGAATTGCTTTTATGTTTGAATGAGTTGGGTGTATTTTGCAAAGGAAGAACATTACACAGTAACTACTCATTTGAGAAGTAATTAACCTTCTTATGCTATTTGCATTATTAATGTACTAGTTATCATAATGTCCTAACGTATCTGCATTTCCATTAATGTTTTCTTCACTAAACAAATAAAAGGGAATTGAGTAAAGAGATGACATTTGTTTAATTGTTCATCAGGATTCTTTTCTTCCCCTAATCCAAAGCCCGGATAGTTTGTTAAATAGCAGCCCTTAAATGGATAACATTTCATGATAGGTTTGGAACCTAATTATATCAAATGTCATAGCATTATTTATTTAAAAGGCCTTTCAAGATAACTGTACAAGGGGAAAGATCTGTTTTCTTCCTTTTAAAGTGCTTAAAATTTTCTATTAAGTTCTTCTAATTTGTTTAGCACTTTCACAAATGCCCTCAATCAGGTTTACTTTTAGAATCCTATCAAATGTTTCCTGTAAATGTAGTTAAGTCTCATAGCACTGTTTACTGTTCCTGCTTCTTTGCTTTATGAAAAGATCTCCTAAGTGGGATCAGCATAACCCTGTGCTTGCTCTGAAAACCTTGGCATGCTTTGCAAGTATTGGAGAGAATATGTTGTCACATAAAAGAAGTGATGACCAACACAATCTGTGTAATTAAATAGGTTTATCTTTAATTAAATACAGTAGGGAAGTAGAAAATTTAAGCTCTGTGTAAAGCATGTACCTTGGTGAGGGAAGGAACTCAGTGTATTAGTATGTGCATTGGCTGTAACCTGGGGCTTCTACAGCTTTGTAGAGTACCAAGAGAGAGAAAGAAAAGCCTAAGGACTACCAAGTACATAGAAATAGCCAGACTGCTGCATCAACACAACTGGCACAGGAGCAAGTAGAAGGAGTTCTGATTTAATTGTCTTATTTCACAGAATTTTAATGACTCCAGCCAGAAATTATATATTCAACTGTGACTTAAGAAAAACTAGAAACAAAAAATAAGGAAAAAAACATAATTCAGAATTTTAACAATTTTTCTTCAAAGCCTTTTGCTTTGAGATGTTAAAATTAGTGATTAAAACAACTATTGAAAAAGAGAATGCAAAGAGTGTTTTTAACAACACCCACACAGAGCCCCAGAAAGTAATTTAAACTTCTCTACAAAACTGGATTAGTGATATAGTCACTCCCTATTGACACTGACGGAGACTTCACCCAGATCTACTGGAATCACCTAACATTTAATTTCTTATGCATCCCAAGGGTTTCCACCGGAGGTAAGCAAAGAGAATTCAGATGTCTTCAATCTTTCTATAATGCCCTGCTCTGAATTTCCCTCTGGAAAAGCTCAATTCTCAATTAACTCTTATTCATTTATTCTTTTGGTCTTTCTTAATGGCATTATACCATTACAGAAATGCCTTTGTGCATGCCCAGCCTTCTCTCTGGGACATTATGGCATTTAAGGAACACTGGTCAATAAGTCTGACTTAGACAAAAATGCCAACAATTTGTGAGGCTTCCATCTTCAGATCATTGGGTGACTATGACAGTTCACTCCAAGCCATTTCTTATTAGTGCTTTCCCCCAGAGTATGTTTGAAGAGTTCATCTCTAACTGATGCTTCCAAGATTCTTCCTCAAAGCTTATACACTGAAATTGGAGAAGCTTTGCTGATTTATCCATGTTAAGTCATCCTTTCAGAATGATGCACATCAGAGCAACACATCATTGTGAAAACTGAATGAAATAATGTATTAGTTCTTCATATTTTGAGTCCTTGCTTGCCTTGAAATCAGAATACCTGTTTTATTTCTCAAGCCATTGCTTGTAAGAAGCACATTTAAGATCACATTTTACAGCACTTCTAGTTTGTTCATAATCTTATTTGCAGCTGCAAAATGCAGATCAGAGAGGCTCCCAGCTGTAGGGAACCCAACATAGAAATGAGTGTGTGTCTGAAGGATTTTTTTAAAATTAGTATTAATGTTAAGAAATAGGTCAGATAGAATCTAAATATCCAAATCTATCTGTTAAATTGCTCCAAGTATTTAAACTGTGGTAGGCGTGTGCAGCAGAGCATTTGATTTTTAAAGTTATGAGTCTCTCAATTTTTATTTGTCGTACTACATATAAAGCTAGGTTTATTTTGTCGTTCTTCTCTAGTCCCTCAAGTTTTGAGAAAATGCCAACCCCCGAAAGATTTGAACTAGGAGCTGATGCTCTAGTTG
>NW_008690345.1:14602-19266 GCF_000695815.1 Acanthisitta chloris | reverse complement strand
GGAAAAACACAGCAGGTTTCTTAAATAACCTTAGCTACCCTTTACCTTTCAGCTTTAAACACTTACATATAAAAGTGTTGAACACTTCAGCAGGGGAAAGATGCTCTTTCCAGCTCTGTCTCACATGGATCTACTTGTCAGCTGATATCAGAAATATGCCAGCACTACTGTTGAAAAGCACATGTTGAGGATGATTGTAGCAATTGTGGGTATCAGTTTAAATATCTGAGGTCATGAATGAACAAATCACTTGGGAAAACATGTTTGAATTCTTGCTAATTATTGCTTAACAGGTTTTGCTAAGATCAGTGATTGCTTCCCTGCTTTCCTTCTCAGACTTCTTCAATTGCCTTTTAGTTTCAGACCTTTAACCTTTTCTGGATCGCATCAGAATCAAAAGTCTGTTACATCCTGACAACATCTGTTCATGCAGTATTTTTACCTTGACTAAAAGATCACGATTATCATCTAAAACTGCTGTTAAACTATCCTACATATGTTGCAAATATCATATAGGTGTTTTAAAATATATTGCTAAATTTATAGGCATATTGTAGTGTCTAGGGTTAAAAATTACTTATGTATCCTAGGAGCCTGACATGACCATTTGGTCAGTTACTTTACAACTTCCCCATGAGTTTGTGGAAGAAATCCTACATGCAGAAGAGAAAGCAGTGACTGAGGTATCCCAAGGCCTGCTGATATCAAAGGATGTAGCAAACATTTGTTAGAGGGCACAGAAGAATTAGGTGTTTAAAGTCACACCTAATGAAGCATCACTTCTCCTGCCACATCTCTGGATCTGTCTTCAAGCTCCTTGTAATGTCCAGTTCTTTGCAGGGTTCTATAACTTAGAGGTCCACAGAGAAATGCAGAGCTAGGAACCAAATCAGTGCATCTGCCAACATATTTCTGACCACAGCATAATTCTCCAAACCATTTGATCTTAGAGTTGTTAGGCTTCCATTGGAGAGAGCCAGATGGAAAAACTCATGGACTTTTTTGTCTCCCATGATTTTGCCCTTCCTCCTTCAAGTTCTACTGGTGACCTGTGATGGATGGGAATCTTGTTTTCAGTTCTTCCCCCAGTCACAACCACATCGACAAATGTTTGGTCCTAAATAATTAATGTTAATTTGGTGGCAGTTGTCATAAGAAAGAAAGGCTGGAATATTGCATTGAAAAAGAGAAGGGAAGAACTGACAGTGACCTGAACTTTAAAAGCACACCAATATTAAATAATTTCTATGAAAACCATTCAGACCCTTCCAACACTATTCATAAATCCTGATATCTTGGTTTAACTACACCATAAACGAAACTGCTCCTTTACTCACCTTATCACATCATTTCCCTCCCTTAAAATCCAATCATTTTCAGATTTATAACTGGCAAAAGATCTGTTAAACCTCTGAAATATTACATTTGTACACAACCATTCTCAGGGTTGTAGATGATGATGCCATTCCTTATTTACTAGAACTGAGTTAAAGTTCAAAGAATTGATTTCATAATGGTTTTAGATCTCATTTTTAATTCTGCACCTCATCTGCAGATATTCTCTTTCAGAATTAGTGTTTTTTAGAACGATAGAAATAGGGGGAATGTAACTGCTAACTACTAGCATCTCTGCAGATTAAAACCAAACCATCTGTATATGGTGGGATTATTTCTTATATCATGTATAATACAAAAATGTTTGTGATCTGAGGCACTTGTTACTCATAGAAGAACTGAATTTTTTTATTTTTTAAGTCATTAAATGGCAGGACACTCAGTCAAAACAAATTATCTTTTGGTTTTATAGTACCAGGCATGAAAAGTGGAGTACTGTTTTTGCACTGAAGATTTCCATCACACCAGAAGTGTCAAATTTATATCAGAAAGGCCCAAGCACCTGATGAAATGTTGATACCATCCTGATTCATTAGGGATGAGCACAGTTGTCAGTAAGGAACCTTCTCTTGCTTTCTGTGTCCCAAAGCTTTTTTCCTTTGTGTGTACCAAGGGCAGAAAGGGCTAGTGGAGATCCTCTACTTGTTATTTCCCACTTCTCCCCCTAATTTTATTCTGAATGAATTCCATGTCAGACTCTTCCATTTTCACACATAAAAATAAATTTCATCAAAGACAGTAGCAGGACAAAGAGGAAACAGAAATTCAGTTGCAACCCTAGCTTTGTATTTGAAGATTCTAATAAAAAAACATTGCTTTAGGAGCATTGCAAATGTTGTTTAGTCAAATTGAGATAAAAGACATGTGTAGTACTATCTATCAATCTAATATTAGTTAATATAATCCAATTTAGGACTAGATACAATCCTAAAGAATGAAAAGGACATCTGCATTGATCCTGAATCTCTAGGAAGCATTGATTTAGAAAAGTATGCAATTTTCTGTCATCATACTTGGGGATAAAGGTCTGAACTGTTCTCTGTAAATCACTGTAGGTATTTTACTTCTATGAACTGCAATTGTTTGCTTAAAACCAGAGGATGCTCTGAGAATTCCAGAAGATGTAGTGTGGATCTTATAGAATTTATTTCCTTTGTACAGATAAACTAGGCTAGTTTGTCTGAAAGGCACTCCTTGAAATCCAGGCTCCTGAGTGAGAACATCCCATGTTTGCTCTGGGGTTTGTGCTGATGTACTTGTTCAGTGGCAGAGGTGTTTGGGTTTTGCTTGATAATGAGGGTGGAAAACTGTAGAAAAATGCTTCCTTTGGGTTTTTTATCCCTTCCCCAGTAGATTCATCTATTTCAAGACACTCCTTGACATAGGAAGATTGGTAGGCTTAGCATGTTTGTGTTCCAGGACTGTGAAACTAATACATCCCTGTTGATAGAAATAAACTAGTAACATTCTCTGCTAGCAACAGTCCCAAACCTGTACCAAAGGGGAGAGGATAGAAAGGAAAGGGTATTCTCCAGAAATTGGATCACTTCAAGTTATTTGCTGCTTTTGTTGTACTTGGCCATCCTCAGAGGTTTTATTCAGTCCCTGAGGAGAAAAAAAACCCAACCTCTTCTCCCCAAATAAACATTGTGCTATGAATTATGGATTGTAATTTCATAAAAAAAATAAAACCACAACCCAAAGGCAAACCACAACACCTATTTTCTTGATATCTTCTGGACAGGAGCTGCATTTGGGAATACACTTTGTAGTGGAATTAAAGCTGTCATCTTTTCAATGTTTGCAGATCTTTCAGTGCTGATGGATTGCTGTAGTGTTTGCATATAATGAATATGAGATTACACAGATAATGCAAAGTGTTTCCAATTCTAGGCTGATATCTTTACGCCCAGCCTTCATCTTTCTAGCCTTTTTTTTTCCCATGGAGAGTAAAAATAAACAGAATGTACATAGATGTATAAAAAAATTACACCTCAGTTTTACAGGTAATGATCCAGAATGGAAGGGAATATTAACTTTTAATTCTCACTTTTAATAATTCCCACTTTCCTTAAAGTGAAAAATTCTACTGCAATTGCATATAACATTTCTTTTTTGTATGCACAGGGAGAAGAAATGGCACAGGAGTCATCAAACTATCCATGTCCTCTTGACAGCCTGTTATTCAGTAACAAAGTGGGTTTGTACATGTTTGCTTCCTATTTAAAGACTTGGTTATTTGTGCAATGAAATTAAAAAGCAGGGCAAACTAAAGCTTGAGATTAAGACATGTTACAGCAACTTTATTTGGTAGTACTAGTACCTTTCATGCTTTTAAGACAGAAGGGTTGAATAGTGGTCATGCTTCTGGGGAGAAAAGCATGAACAAAACTCCCTTGATATTTTTAGAATCAAGACAGAGATATACAATAT
This sequence comes from Acanthisitta chloris, assembly GCF_000695815.1. Classification (NCBI taxonomy): domain Eukaryota; kingdom Metazoa; phylum Chordata; class Aves; order Passeriformes; family Acanthisittidae; genus Acanthisitta; species Acanthisitta chloris. Next base: position 15,438 of record NW_008690345.1, on the reverse strand, counting down.
ATAAATATTAATTATAATATATTCATATGTAAAGCCTTCCAGCAGGATATTTTGTTCCCTTTGAATCAATATAAACAATCTAAGCTACTCCTTTCCTATTTTTCTTGTAGTCCCCAATTTCTGGTCTGTCAGTTTTTGTGACATTCAGCAGCATCTCACCGCCAGGAAAGGCACCAAAGTTTCTCTGCAATGTTTCTGTTGTTTTACTGCTGCACCATCATTTGCTTCCATGTGGCAAGAAATACTTTCAGGTCAGAGTCAAAGCTGAGTCAGAGAGAACTTGTGCAAATCTGTATCTGATTTATGGAGCAACACCTTAGGAAATTATGTCTGGAAAGCTCTTTTGATGGACAGCATTTGAGATAAGCCAGACATAAGCACATGCATCAGAAGATGAAGAGCGAAGAGCTGGCTGCTCTCAACATCCTTCTGCTAAATTATCTTTTTCTATACACAGCCATCCATGAGAGTATTGCTTCAGTTTCTCTCCACATTAGACTTTCTGCACCTAAGTTGCTTGCAATTCTAGAGAATATCTGCCAGGTTCCATTCTTAATCTAAAGTAAACTGTGATCACATTACATACTTCCATCGATTCCAAATGGGGCTTGTGGCAAGCCCTCAGTGTGTTAAACATGTTTCTGACATGTTCTAACTTAGCTGCCCTCAAGAGCTATGACAACCTGAGCATTTCAGTAGCTGATATGATCAGAACCTTTATTTTGAAGAGTGCTCAGTATCAGCAGTGTTGGCAATCACTCACTCCTGGCAGAGTGTGAGCATTGGACTAACAGCCTGTAAATAGCCACAGCACTGGCTCAGCCCATCCTGGATAT
>NW_008690345.1:2065-14579 GCF_000695815.1 Acanthisitta chloris | reverse complement strand
TGAGCCAGTTCTGAGGGGGCTAGAAATTAACTTATACCACTTATACTGGAGGAATTTTTTGCATATGTATCACAACAATTATCTTTCAGTCAAGCCATAGAAGGGAAGGAATAGAGGTCAAGGGCTTCTCCTTTTTTTTGCTACCTTTTTCCATTTTCTGGCTGCCTTTTCCCCATTCTTTTTGCTTTCTTCTGTTCTTTTGTCTGACTACAAATCAATACGCAATGGGATTAGTTTTCTGGACAACAAGCTGGTATCTGGTGAAAATAAATTGAATTAATGTGGAAAGGAAAAATATGGAGGAAAATTTCTTATGTGGTGAAAAAGATCAGCTATGTTTACCATGCTACTAGACCTCCTAAAGAAAGCAGTTCAAAAAGTCCTCATGGCTTTCAGAACCCATCGTGCGATACCGGAGAATATTTAGGATTAATTTTACAAACAAATAATGTGAAAAAAAGTTTATTTTTTCCTTTGACTATGTTAAATAATTGTATACAGCTGTTAGTGGTGGAACAGTAGTTACTGCACTCACCTGCTGCAAGAGAAGGTGTGTCATATTCCTGTAATAAATAAACCACATGCCTGTAGCCTTAAATACCCCCAGGCTCACTTTTCAGTAACTGATGACACTGAAGTTAGGCTTATTGTGTGCCATAATGATGCATATTAAAGATATCCTAAAAGGCTAAAGGGCTCTGTGGTGTGCATTGTTTTCTGCAGTATTCCCAAGCCTGAGGGATTAGTTGGTGTAAACTACTCAGGATCTCCACATTTTGTGGATGAGTCAGTGAAAAGCAAACCGAAGTGAGAGTATCTGATATGAAATTGAGAAATATGATTGAAGGCTGTGCTGAGTTGCAAAATGAATGTTGCTGGTTTGCACTGTTATCAGCTGTTCTTTGCTTTGTGGAATCTCTTTCTTCCCTGACAATGAAGTATGTCTTTCCTAAGTAACAACAGACTCCTGCTTCCACAGCAAAAGTACTAGCACAACACCTAGTTTCACTTCCACTCTATCACAGCCCATTTACATTTCACTAAGCCTTTTTGATAGCTTCTTTAAACATATATTTTTCATCTTATTGTAAGCCTATACTACTTGTTTAAATAATTTACCTTTGGAGACAGGAAGATTAAGAAGTGGCCATCACAGCTGATGTTCCTTAAGTTGCATAAAGCAAGATGCTGAGCTGGATGTCAAGTCCCAATATCCCCAAAGAGTAGTAGGTGATCTGGGTCCCAAGTGGAAAATAAGAATTCAAATGTCATGTATTATTCAAAGCATCAGGATATTTCAAGTATGAAAATCCATAGTTAGCTGCTTCTCACAAAAAGGGTTTTCTATCTTATGCACTGGAGATGATTTAAACAATTTAGAGGTGATTTATAAATCACTTAGGGTGATTTAAACAGAACTCTCCACAGCTCTCCCATAGCTTTCTGAAATATATAAACAGTGTTTAATCTCTGTGGCCATTTGTAAAAAAAAAATAATTTCTCATGTTCAATAAACAAAAAATAATTTATTCTTTATTTATAAAAGTCATCCTAATTTCACAGGACAGTGAAAGTAAAATCAGAACAATATGCTTCTATTTGCAATGGAGTATTTATAAATCCTTTCCCTGCTAAGTCATATTTGATGGGATTTTTTAGCTGTTTCACCAGTCCTTGCAGAATGCATTCACTCAGAATAGTGAGTGACTGCCTCCTAATTCAATAAACTGTTCAACCACAGAGCATTGACAACTGCCTTTGTGAAATCCACTATGAATTGACTTGTGAAAGTCAATTAGAATTCAGTATTTGGTTAGAGATTCTTATGCACACAACATCCAGACACCTAGTCAGTCAGACTGTCTCAACATAGATGTGTGGAGATTTATTTTACCTGTAATTTGTTTATTTACTCTACACAGGATGAAATGCCTGCAACATTCAATCCATTGTCCTTCAGCACTGGAGGTAACTTAGTCAGCCCTCCCCTCCCATTTTTTATCACTGTGCTGAATTCCTGCTTGTACATAATTGTATTACAACATGCAGTAAATCCATAGAGGCAGAAGTGGTCTAAACCCAGCTCAGTACTTCTGTTTTCCTTCTTGCTGAGGAATGAAGAATTGATTCCTCCACCCCTCATTACTACCAGTCCTTCAACATCAGCTACAGCAGTTCCTTGTCATATCAGCTGAAGGCTTTTATGGGCACATAACAAGCATGGCATGGCTGGCATAGGTTCCACCAGGGCAAGCATAAAGTTCAGGGGGATTTTTGTTGTCTGGTAGGAAATTTGCTGTTGCAAAACCAATGTGGATCACGTTGTTGTGAGTTTCTAGATTTTAATAGCTAAGAAACAGGAAAACAAACAGAAAGAAAAGATGGTTTGGATCTTTATGCTATCAAGAGAAAATTAAAAATAAAAAACCCAACAAGACAAATCAATACCAAGTACATCTTCTCAGTATTTCTCCCTAAGAAGCTGTGAGACTGTATGTTTCTAGGCTATTCAAGCCTTGTTTTATTGTCTGGACTGTCCTTTTTTTTTCCCATGCCTTCATTCCCACCTTTCCCCTGCAGCGTGGAAGATGAAATTGTAACATGCCTTCCAGTCATCCCTGTTACTAACCTTGTTTCCTTTTCTTTTGGGATCAGAAACATAGCCCTTCTCATCAGTATGTTAAACCAAAACAAGCTGGACATTTGTGACTGTAATGCTCAGTGTCAGCGAGCAGCAGGAGGGGCCTTCAAGCCAAGGCCATCCCACCACCCAGCCATGGGCAGCACGAGCCCCAGGCATCAGCACCACCTGAGGAACAGGGGTGGGCCCAAATTTGAGTCATATTACCTGTCCCTCTAACCACTGACTTCTCCAGGTACTCCTGAAAGAGCACCACAGGAAAACGTTTCCTAATGATAGGGTTACTATCTCCAGTATTACATGAACAATGTTATTGAAAATCCATCTATCTTCTTCTGTATCCCTGACTCCTTTTGAGTCTCACTGAGAATGTAGTCTGCAATGATAGTTTAGGTATTTTAATAAGATCTGAATACCTGATATCTACCTGCAGAAATATGAATTATGTCCTTGTGATGCAGAGTCTGATTTCATACAGCCTCCATTATGTGCAGATGCTCTTCATTTCCACTGTGTTGATTGCTCTTGTCAATATCTCTTTTAATTTGCTCTGCCATTCTTCACATAGAAAAGCTTTTCTTGTGCCTTTGATTTACATCTGCAAACCTTAATATGTAACTTCAGGTGTCTGAACTTGCCTATTTCTCCTCTCATTTTCATTTCCGAATCCATTCATTTCATGTCAGAATTACAAATATGCACTCTAAAGAATCCAAGATCTCCCTGCAACACAAATACGAGCAAGCAGTGGTACAGCCCAGTCTACATTACATTTAGCTGTTACCAAAACTATGAGGTATTTTTAACAGTGTATCTTCATTTAGAAATATTGCAAAGGGTTGAGCAAGTTTCTGGCCACTACATTCTTGCTTCAGGGCAGCAATATTGTGCTTTGTGAACTACCAAAGTATTTATTCACTTAGCTGCTCAAAAGTGTTGGTTTCTAACTGTCTTTCACAATGGAACTCGCAAAATCTAATACAGACAGGAAAGAAATCTGCATATATGTCCCACGCGTGATTCTGATTTGTCTCTGTTGTCTTTTAACCACCTCCAATAAAAGGCATCAGATAAAATTTTATGGTGGTGTTCAACAGTGTTTATCTAGCTCATAGCAGATCTTCATGGGGAATTTGGCTTCCCCTTTTTTCTTTTTTTTTTAAATCTTCCCCCAGTGTCTAGGAACACATCATTTTTAGAAATAACAAAGGTCTTTAGTGAGCTGCCCAGAGGCAGAATTTCAGTGCTATCCTCTTGGACAAAGGTTGTGAGCTGCTTAGGTGCAGCTCTGTGTCCTGTGGCAAGAAGTATCATTTTAAACTTATGGGTACTACAGTACAGAAGCAGAGCTGGTGGAAGAGAGAGGTTTACATCTTGTGTCAGTGACCTGTGTGGCAAGAGCGGAGACTCGAGGTCACAGTCTTGAGGTAGCCTGGCCAGTCATCCTGGACTAGATTTTATGAAATATTTTGCTCTGTTTATGGTTAGCACAGAGGTAGGCAGGTAGGTTGTCTTGGTGGAGATGAAGAAGATGAGTAAATTTCTCCCGAATTCACAGTAAAAAATATGTACGGAAATGCTGTTAACATCCACAGTAACTAAACCACTTCGAATAACAATTACAGATCTTGCAGGTGCCTGTGGAGGGCAGGATTTCAAGAAATGAATCACTCAGCAGTGCCAGGGCAGCACTAACAATGCCTGGCCAAAGCATGGAGCTAAGTCTCCTCACCTGGCACTCAGGTCATTTCAATTAGCACTTTTCAATACTTGAACTCGAACCAATCTCAGGTTGTGAATTGACCTTCTAAATGAGTGCAGGGCACCTGGCATGTCCTGATTGGCTGGTGGGTGCCCCTGCAGCTGATTAAAGGAGAGCCAGGGCACAATGGCTGCTCCTCTGTTGCAGGTTTGCAAAAGAGCCTGCACAAGTTGGTTCTTCAAATCTGAAAGTTTTGATGGGCATAGACTTGTAGCTGTGGATGGGGTTTTCTGCTTATTTCTCTCCTCGAGAAGGTAGAGAAGTTGAGGATGAGCACAGAGTTGCCCATATCTGGGAGGCAATGCCCTTGGATGCCTGGCTCAGGCACTTGCTGTGTACAACCTGAGGCCAAACTCATGCTGGTGTGGCTGGAATAGCTGCAGTGCAGTCAGAGCAGCCACAGAAGAGCTGAGCAGGAGTTGCTCTCACCCTTTGCTGTGTATGGAAAGCAGAAGGTAGGAACATCAGTGATCTGTTGTGTTTGAATTTATTAATATTTAAGACAGTAGAAATACTGGGCATGTGCTGAGATGCAAATTGTGACTGCTCCTCTTCCCAAAGATGCATGTTAATACTATTAACCTGAGCCCTGTTTATTTCTTCTAACTCACTAATTTATGCTGTGGTTTTATAGTGCCTTTTTATTATTATGAAGTCTAAGTGTAAGGGGGGAACGTATATCTTGTTGATTTTGGTGTTTTGGTTGGTTTGTTTTTATTCAAATGAAGCCACTCTCCCTAGTCTTGTGCTGATGGAATCTGCTTCTGCCCTTGTATAGAACTATGTTTTTTGTTTACATGGCTTCTTTTCTCCCTCACTTTTGTGCTTAGGTTTTCTCATTTGCTGTTTTTTTAGTAGAAAATCAACATACAGCTGAAAGGCTAAGCATGACTATGACCCTTAATCAATATTTTCTTCTTTCCATCTCTTAAAAACTCTATGTTGTGGGCACTCTGGGCAGCCTTTTTCTTGAAACTCTATGGCTGTCTTGAATGCTTATGGTGTAAAAGGCAATCCCTGATATATCTGCAACTCTCTGCCCAGGTGGGGACTGCTGGAAAGGAGGTAGGACTGGTACTGGAATCTTGGAAGTTTGCACAGGAAGCAAACCTTATCGAAATAATAGTAGTTATTTCAATAGTTGGTAATGGCATGCAAGTCAGGGTGCAAGTACTTGCAGTTTCCCCTCAGTCCTTTCTGTATGCTTTCTGAGAAACTCACCATGACGCAGCAGTGTGCGTTTGCAGCCCAGAGAGCTAACGGAATCCTGGGCTGCATCCAAAGGAGTGTGGCCAGCAGGTCAAGAGAGATGATTCTCCCCCTCAGCTCTCGTGAGACCCCACCTGAAATACTGTGTGCATTTCTGCGGTCCTCAACATGAGAAGGACATGGAACTGTTGGAGCAAGTCCAGAGGAGGCCACAAAGTTGCTAAGAGGACTGGAGAATCTCTCCTGTGAGGACAGGCTGAGGGAGTTGGGGCTGTTCAGCCTGGAGAAGAGAAAGCTCCATGGAGACCTCATAGCAACTTTTCAATATCTGAAGGGCTTACAAGGGAGCCAGAGAGGGACTCTTTACTAGGAGCTGCAATGATAGGACGTGGGGTAATGGATTCCAACTGAAGGAGAGAGAGTCTAGGTAGATATTAGAAAAACGTTTTTTTCTGTAAGGGTTGTGAGACATTGGAACAAGTTGTCCAGGGAAGTGGTGGCTGCCCCAACCCTGGCAGTGTTCAAGCTCAGGCTGGATAAGGCCTTGTGCAACCTGATCTAGTGAGGAGGTGTCCCTGCCCATGGCAGGGGTTGGGACTAGATGATCTGTGAGGTCCATTCCAACCCTTAAATTCTATGATTCTTATTTCTGTCTCTGAACCCTCAATTCCTGCCACAGTCCTTCAACATGTTTACTATTGTAATCCTCCATATTTTCTTTCTCTCTTCCTCTTTCTGTGACTTTCTATACATGATAGATAACCTGTCATGCACTCTCTGTTAGCTTGCTCAGTCATCTGAATAGTGATAATGATCATGTGGAAATTGGAGGTGCACAGTAGACAAACATGGCATTGCCTGCCCTCTGCGGGCTAAGCTGCTTCCCCAGCCTTCAGGCAAACTTGGAAAATAGATACTTGTCATCAATAGTTCGTTGTTGTTTGTGTTGATAACACAATGCTTCCATCTCAGCAGACTTCAGTTGCTGCAGAGCTGGAATTGTTGCTTTAGTAGCAGATGTGCTGGCAGGACACTTACTGCTCCCCAAAATGTGCCTGCTCTAGGACAGATTTCTGCATCATTGTGCAGTAAAAACTATGCTTTAAACTGCTTCAGTGTAAGTCATGTATTTGTGTAGTTGTGTGTTCAGAGATATTTATATACAGAATAGTGTCCTGTTGGGCAGAGAGGAACACTGAGGGAGACTTATCTAATAACACACACTACACTTCTGCTTAAACACAAAAACCAGCATTGAGAAGGCTATAACTTGTATTGAATGGCCTAAAAGAGGATAAAAAAAACCTCTCAATGCTGTAATCTCTCTTTTACTATTCTTAAATTATTTACTAAAGTTATAATATTTCTCTTCCTTTTTTTTATTGTCTGCATTTTTGAACTGTTCTCCAGGTGGTCAGAAACCTGCACAGCTACTGGGGATGGGGCAGGGGCTCATCTGTTGATTAATGGCAGTATCTCACTTTATCCAATTTGTTGGTGCCTGTGAAGGTGGGAAGTCAGCTGGTGCCTGGCTAAGGGTTTGGGGACTGTGGTGGGAGAAGCAATAGGGAGCAGAGCGGAAAATATTAGCTACACAGGCAGTTGTGTATATATAGGTGTTTGGGGTGTAAGCAGGAATTTAACTTGTTTAGGTGCCATCAAGAACTCCTGTCTCTGACTTGACTTGTGCTCCACTGGACCAATGCCAGCTGTCCCCATCTGCAGGTGTCCAAATAAATAAAAAATCTAGCCCTTGGCTGCTGATGTTCAACTTTGTGACCTCTCAAACATGAGCTTTCACCTTTATGAGCTGCATTTTACGATCTTTTGCTACAGAAAACATCACATTTTCCAAACAAATTAATTCCTGTTCAGTTTTCCAGTTTTGTTTTAGAGCACACAACTACTCTGAAAAAAATTTAATCTGGGTAACTGATGTTCATGGTAAAGCCAGCTAACAATAACCTGGATTTAAAAAATACAGTGGACTCTTGAGGTTGAAAACACTTCCAGGAACATTCCCTTGCTACTCCTGTATCTCCATCCCCTTGGAATCTGAGGTTAATACTGTATTTTTCTAAAATTAGATATAAAAAAATTCTCTAGGCCCTTTTATTTTGTACTGTACACCTGTCACTGGGGGAGGAAAAGAAATGGTCTGATAAGGTTTATTTTCTTTTAGGCCTCTCAAATTGCAGCTCTTTGTGTTTGAGCTGCAAAATCCTAGATCACACTAACAGGATGTCTGAAATGGACACTGGTGAGAGGAAAAGGGAAAAAATACAGCTGATACAGATACTATCTGCTATTTTTAGTTCCTGAAAGCCCAGGATTGCTCTTAGCCAAGGGCCATTCATGTTGTTTCTTTCTCTTTTTTCCTAGCAGCTCTGAGTTCTGTGATGAGTGAGAAACAAAAATACAAAATAAGGGCCTCCAGACTAGCTGGACATTACTGGAATTAGGTGGCAATTTGACAGACAACTGATCTGTATGATTGCTCTCCTCTGTGGAAGATTATAGCAGTGTGATTGCAATCATTTGTGCTGGCCAGTGTTTTTAGTGTTAAGGTAGCTGCCCAGGGAGCCAGCCAGGCTTTATCACATCCTTAGGAACTGAAAGAAAAAGAGGTGAAATTGTCTTCATGCTATTTTACTGTAGCAGTTCCACAAGCTACTGGTGGCATGCAACAAAACCAGATTTTATATCTAGTAATTAGTGTGGTGCAGTCTTAAATGTGCTAATGGTGAGAACTGCTGCTGGAAAAAAAGACCTCTATTACTGCCCAATTAGTTATTCCTGTAAAATGAAAAACAACCTCACAAAAGCTCCAAGTTTCTGCTAGTTGTTTGCGTAAGTGTTTGTATTTGTATGGATGTTCTGAAGATTGTTAGTGCTAAGCCATGCTAAGTGGTCTTGGTTGTTTCAGTTCAAGAATACCCTTGTTTGTATACAGCTATGACACCTTTTGGGTATGTGTAGTTGGTGGTCTGGGACAAAGAGTGCTCTTCTCTGTAGTGAGTGTACTTAAAACTGGCCAAGTTCTAACTTTTGAATTGTCAGGCATTTTTAACTGAAAAAATACAGTTGAGAGTTTTAGTCTTTAAATCCTCTAAGTACATAATGTCAATATTTAGCATATTTTACAAGCTCACTTTGGAAATAGTTGCAATTAAATGCTGCCTCCTGAGGAGAAGAGGAGGTGTCTGTCTGTCAAATTGTATGTGTTGGAGAAGAGGAAAAATAAGGATTTATGTGAGAGAAAAGAGAACTCCAGACACTTTTACTTCACTAAATGGCTGTTGTGTAAAATACAGGCAGGGCCACACAAGTTAGTGGTCTGAAGAACCTGCTGCACAGCAACAGCTTAACTTCAGTGCTCTTCAGCCAGTGTTACTGCTAGCACAGGTTGTGCATCCTGGGACCCCTTCCCAGTTCCTGGGTTTTGGCACTGCTTGAGCTGCAGAAAGAGTCTGGGTCTATGTACTGGCTGGTGGTGAGAAGTGGGTGAATTCTTTTCCATGTTGTGGGAGCCCTCTCACCTTCAGGCTGCTCCTTGTCCTCTTAAGACTTGAAACTTCTCACAGGGACAGCCTATTCCCAGCCATGCTGTCCTGAGGGTTCTGGCTGGGGAACGTGCTTGGTACACTGGGTCTGTGCACAAGAGTTACTATGGATCTCTTTGCCCATCTTAGATCTTCACCTCTAAGGAGAAAGCCCAGTGTTCACCCTCCTATCATTAAATTAACCTAAGTCTTTGTTGAGGAGGAACACCACTCCTAGGCTGATAAGGTGACAGTGTGCATGTGTCTCCTTGGCTCAGTGCCCTGAGTGAGCTTCATATGTGAACTGGAATTTGTGAAATCTTCAAAGCCCTTTCTGTTTTTCTCTATGAAGAGAAATGCGTTGCTGAAGTCCCTGAAATGTTTAGTTTTCATCCTTATGCAAGATGCTGAGGGATACACTCTTTTCATCCCTTAGGTAATTATTTGCTTTCTTATTGCACTGGAGTGAGATAGGATTAATGTAAGTTACAAGTAGTAACGGAATATGAAATAAGATGACAATAAGCACAAGAGCAAAAGATAAAAATAGACTCGGGAATTAACCTAGTAGTTGAGAATTGGATGCATTTATAAAGTGCTTGCAACTATGTTTAAATCTATTTTTCTTTCTCATAAAGAATGTGTTTTCAAATGTTACACATACAAGATTCACCTGGGATACAAGAACTTGAATAATTTCAAACATTCAGTGACAGGAATGAAGAAATAAACTTTTGACTTAGGATGTCAGCCTGAATAAACTATTAGCTACCCCATAGTTCTGACAAGATACAGCTAATAAGGGTACAATAAAAACACAAATGCAATTGCATTTTTTCCTCTTAACCTTTTCTTGCTGTTCCTGTCAAATTTGCTTTTTTGTCTAGTTGTTTAGTTTCTTTCCAAACCATTCCATGTCCTCAATAAATCTTCAGACATTTCTCATGAGTGTATTTGAATTATCAATTTAGATTGCAGGAAAGATAATGAAGAATTACACTTCATGAACTTGGGTTTATGCATTGAAAGCTTTAGACAAATCAAGTAGACATTGGTGATTGTCCAACCTGGTCTCTGGCAGGCTCCAGTCTCTCACAAGTGAGCAACTCAAACCTCAGTGTTTGCAAGGCAAGTTACTGCAGAGCTAGAAACAGGCCCTGGCAAGCTTATTTCCCAGGTGGTGGTGTAGTTGTTTTCTTCTAGTATTATTAGTTAGTTGTTTTCTTCTAATGTTATTAGTAGCCAGACCAATGACCTTTAGTTGGGGTCTTTTTGGTGTGGGTTTTTTTTTAAAAAATCTATGGCCAGTTGTGCTGGCAGATGGCTGTGCCTACACTGTAGCTCCTGCCAAGCTCTGTTTTGTGGGAGCTTGGCCATACATAAATGCTGCTGTGCATTGAAAGAAATGTTAATGTGAAAAGCAAATGATCACAAATACAATGCAGACACATTGTGACATACATTTGTTCATATAGCAGTCAAGTACAACCATGATTTAACCACATGCAAGGCAGATTCTACTTTTGCTATGTAAAACCCTTGGGATTAAAGTGATTTGAATAAATTAAGGGCAGATGCAGTCTGGGGTGATGTTCTATTGAAAGGCATTGGATGTGTTCCACAGCAGATATTGTGGCTGATAATTCTAGGAGAATTTTCTCAATTAAGGGTTTCTATGAATCTTGGTTATGCTTGATAATCAGGGAAATGGTACATCTAAATATAACCAAACTGTATTAACAGGAGGATTAGAATGATTTGATGTAGAAACTTTTTTCACTAAACTGTTCAAGATTTGTTTGTCTAATCTCCTAATTTAAGTGCAATAGAAATTTGGAAGAGCTGCAGTTGAAATTCATTTATTTAAATGGCTTACTTTGGGACAGAATGCACCATCAAAGGGGCTTAATATTGAAACTACTTGTAAAGATCTGAATTTTCTCCATGACATGGTCAATTTATGATTTCCAGTCTACAACTTTTTTTGGCAAAACACTGATTTGGACTGGTAAATTAGCTGCATCACTAAATGCTTATTTACAGCAATATCTGCTTCCTCATTGACAGAAGGTTGGGATGTGGAGAAAGCAAACATCTTCAGTGACTTTTGTATCTCTCTGCAGAGAAGTTACTTTCTCTGTTGGAATTGTTTTGATGATGATTAGCCCAGTGTTACAGATGAGTAGTTAACAGAAATGAGAACTAGAAAGCCTAAACTGTCAATCTATCTCTGTCAATATTGTTATTGTTTCAAGGGAAGAGGCACCATTTCAGTCAAAAGGTTGACATTTACTTGTAGTTAAACACTGAGCTTTGTTGCTGTTCTGTTTGTTTTGTAAATAACTGACATTTTTATTGCCATAAATGCTCGGTGCTATTTGATAGCTGTTGTTATTTTCACTGGTAATTTAAGTTAATGTGTCTCCATTAGAACTGACTTCTGTACTCCAGAATCTCTCCTTGCTTTATTGAACAGGTACTTGGCAGCATCACTCTAGATCCTTTCCTTTTAGGGCATGAATAATCCCAGTGACTTGAATATGTTGCCAGGGTCACTATATGGGGAATGAAAGTAGAACCGTGGTGGGGGAAAATGGAACTTGAATACCTGGACAGTTCAGGTTAAGTGACTCTTAAATATTTCACTGGTTGGGGAGTTTAAGCTGTAGAAACTATATTGAAAGATTACTCAGACCTTCAGACTAAACAAATGGGAAACATTCCTACTTAGTTGTGTCACCCTGTACATTTCAGGGAAAACGTACATTGTGTTTTAACCTGTGTTCCCATGCTGTATTTGACTGTATCAGTCCTACCACTTTAACAGAGAGCAATAGCAGGTGTTGGTTCTACATCTGTCCATAATTTAAATAAAGAGACACTATGAAAGCATAAGGCAGTTGCATTCCTACTGCTTATTTCTATATCTTACTCTTGTTTCCTTCCTCAGCCATATTTTTATGACATATAATCAAAATAATCATACCATTTGTTGCAAATGAAAAGCCAATGGTTTATGTTGTATGCATTCCTTTATGCTCAAGAACCACTGAGACAGTGTTTGTACTACAAGCTATATTCAGTTTTTCTTTGTCCCAAAGATAGACTGGAATGTATCCTGGGGAACAGAGGGGGAAAATTACTCGATGTATTAAAGAATAAACTGATGTTCATATTCACTTAGAGACATTCTATTCCCTTCTGTACTTGAGAAAGACAGCTATTGTGCAGCTGCTTAGTATGCCAAGAGCTGGATGAATCTAGGAACATTGTAGGAATCTTTCCTTGGAATTGCCTTGTTGTTAGCAGCACAAAACCCAACAACCTTGTGTAAGAAGACCCATTTTTTTTGCTACCATC
>NW_008690345.1:0-2042 GCF_000695815.1 Acanthisitta chloris | reverse complement strand
ATGCTTGTTTGAGTACTGTAGGCACACAAATGTTCCTCTGATGGATGCTTTGGTCCCGGTATTCCCCCTTGAGATTTGACTCCTTTGTACCACTCAAGCACAGAAGTGTAGGAGGGGTGGAGGGAAAAAAACAGCTGGGTTAGAGGAGCAAGAGAAATTATTTTAAACTCTTATTTTAAGATATGACAGAGTCATTGTACTCTCTGTCTGCCCTTCTTAACTCTCTTAAGAGGGAGTCAGTAAAGAAAGGAAAATGAGGGACTGCTAGGAGAAAGGAAAGGAGGAGCACCAGGCTCTGCCTCAGCTTTTCCTTACCCTTCTAGTGTAATTTGTAGTACATCATCAGGTACTAGGGGGGGTTTTTATATTTAATTTGGAAATGACAATAACAGACAACCTCCTCAGCTGAATACTCTTCTTTGAAACCTTTATCTTAAGATTCTTTCAAGTAAACTCTGTATAAACATAACAGAAAAGCAAAGCAAACTTGTAAAAATCCCTTTCCTAGAATGATGGAGTTGTTTCTTTTGTTTCTTCCCCTCCCCAGCTCTTAACCACTGAAGTATCAATGCAGCTGAGAAGAATATAAAGAAGCATCTCTTTGATGTATGGTAAGAGAAGAGCTCCCTCTCTAGACTAAATGCACATCTGAGTAGTGGCAGATTGAGGTCTGTTTTCTCTTGCTGACAATGTCAAGGGTGTGAGCTGTTCCTTTTATCTTCAATAAGCCCTAAGAAAAGTTCTATCCTTTGGGGGAGTCACGTTTAGTGAATGTTACAGCTGGATGACACAGACTTTGAAATTGAGCTCATAGGGTTTAAGTTGTCAAGTCTTGATGTACTTTTCTGATTTGTTTTGTGGTTTTTTGTCTCTTTGGTTTTGTGATCTTTCTTTAGTTGAGCCTTTTATCATTAAAAATATGGGGTTTCAATTTGTTTAACTCTACCTCTGGGCCACAAATTTATGGTAATGTCTACAACAGTGGCTGAAAATGTCAAATCTGTTGATTTAAAAATCTGAAAAATGTGTGACCTTTAATCTCTGCCACATTATCCTTTAGAATTTGAATTTCATTGATTAAAACCATCCTGTTTTCACTAAGGATGAAAATAAGCAGATCACTTAACAATGACAGATTACAAAAGGGGGTAATTAATGTTTTATTTGGAAACAGTTAAAAATATTCCAAGGCCAAGTGTCACAACAGTAGTGTGAGGTAATGCCTAATTGCTTGTGGCTTCTATCCTGGTAGCACTTGTTTGGTCCTTGGTGCCATCAACAGCATCATCAATAGAGGTTTATGACCTCCTTACAAGTAACACTATTGAAAAATATCTCAGAATAAAATAGCCTTTTATCCTTGTCACATTGCTTATGGCTTTCCAGCTTGCAGGAAACAAAAGCAACTAGTGGTAAGTAGAATATATGTGTGCATAGGTCTCTCATGGACAGCTCAGAAGTTGCTCCTGAACAAGTAAGGACACTGAGATCATTGATGCTGAGCTGTTACTCTCTTGTTCTCCAATTGGTTTTTCATAACGTCTTTCTCAAGTGAAATTTGTAATGAATTATTAATTTTGGAAACTAATACATCCTGACCTCTTCCTTCCCATCTCCTCAGTACTGCCCTCATGCAAAAACATCTGACTGCAAGCTGGTGGCTGTTTGTTAGTGATGACTTTTGCTGCTCTGTGCTATTCTAATTCTCAATTTTATGAAGCTTCCAGTTGCTTATATGCCACTTCAGAGAGTTTTCCTGGACTTGGAAACCTTGCTTACCTTGGGGCAGTCTTTTATTTTACTAAGGTCACGTCAATACTGGCTAGGAGCATGATGTTGAAATATTTCTTAATGTGTACTGTAAGATTCACACTAATTGCTATCTAACTTGAAATTGAGGGGTTTTTTTAATGTGCTTTCTTCCATCTTGACAGCTCATTAGTATATTGTGGTGGCTCTTCCATACACTGAAGAAAATGTTTCTCATCATATTCTTTCTTAGCCTGGCAGACTACATCCACAGAAAGGGTTGCAAGGAGGAC
>NW_008690344.1:0-602 GCF_000695815.1 Acanthisitta chloris | reverse complement strand
AAAATATATATAGGTATACAGTAAATATATATAGACATATAGTGTGTTTATATGTAAAATATGCTACTTTTAGAAGGACTTTTCAGAGAGCAAAACAACATGAACTAAGCAGAGACAGGTCCCTATATCCCTATGGGATCGCTGCGTCCCAAGAAACCATTCCCCTCTCTCTTACAAACCTCTTTTGTAAACTGTGGGCTTTGTCAGAGACTTGGCACTGCTAAGACATATTTGCCCAGGGATTTGTTGTGTCCTGTCCCAGTGCCCTGTTCTCCACTGGACATCTTGCCTGCACATAGCCAATGCAGTTGGGCTCAGGGCAGGTAGCAGCCGGGGAGGGATGGTGCCGTCATAAGTCTCACTGTCATTAGTGCTCCTTTAATAGGCCCCTCCTTCTTAGTCGGCAGTTGCAGCTCAGGTTCTTTCGGGCATTTGAGGATGCTCAGGCTTTTAACATCATTGATCTTCTACACTGGTGATGCTGCTGTTGTAATCCTTCAACTGGAAAATCTGTACACATGTGAAGAATGTCCAACATGATTCACTCAAACTGTGCCTGTCATGGATTTATGTGACGTTGTTGCCTGATGCTCAGCTTGAAG
>NW_008690343.1:10043-14559 GCF_000695815.1 Acanthisitta chloris | reverse complement strand
GAGACACAGCTGGGACAGGTGACTCAATCTGTCCAAAGGGACATTCCATACCATATGACATCATGCTCAGTATATAAGATGGGAAGAAGAAGGGGGAAGGGGGGACATCTGGAGTGATGGCATTTGTCTTCCCAAGGAACCGTTATGCATGATGGGCCCTGCTCTCCTGGAGATGACACCTCACCTCCTGTCTACGGGAAGCAGTGAATTAATTCCTTGCTAAGCTTTGATTGTTAGCCCAGCTTTTGTTTTCTCTATTAAACTGTCTTTACCTCTACCCATGAGATGTGCTGGGGGAGCGTGTGAGCGGCCGCACGGCTCTTGGTTGCTGGCTGAGGTTAAATCACAACAGACAGAACTGAAGTGAAGCAACAGGCCTGCTCAGGAATACATCCGGGAAGCAGTGAATTAATTCCTTGCTAAGCTTTGATTGTTAGCCCAGCTTTTGTTTTCTCTATTAAACTGTCTTTACCTCTACCCATGAGATGTGCTGGGGGAGCGTGTGAGCGGCCGCACGGCTCTTGGTTGCTGGCTGAGGTTAAATCACAACAGACAGAACTGAAGTGAAGCAACAGGCCTGCTCAGGAATACATCATACTTACCAGTGCTGTAGTTGTAGTGAATCCTCTGACCACCTGTTGGCTTTGGAAGTGACAGTGGGGTTTCCTCTGCAAGGAACCTGTTCAACCTGCACTCTACGAACAGCTGCCGGATCGTCTCATCTGAGGTCACTCGGGACTCTGTGAGGCTGAGGGAGGTGATTTTAATCCGGATTTTGTCAACTTCCTATTTAAAACCAACACACAAACATAATACACATTATTTTTTGTTTCTGGAAGCGTTAACACAAAACAAACATAACACCGACTGATCGATACGGACACATCCACAGTGATGATCTAAAGCTCCAGGGTTGGTAGTTAAGAGTACTGTTGCAACAGATACCGATTTCCATTCCAAGCTTAAAATATTTTTGCAATAGTCTGCTGCAGATTAGGTTAAGGTTATCTTTATATATAAATGCTATCTAACCACCAATTTCAGTTGTCATTTTTATCTACACAGCCAAGTGGCCCTATAACTGCTAATTCAGTAACGGTAGGTACCAAAGCTTTCCAAATGAAAGGGAATTGTTAGTGCCTCCTGCAGACTACAAACAGTTCAATAAAAACCCACCAAGTCACAAAATTGCTAGGTATGTAAAGTAACAATGTTTTTGTACGGAATTCCATTTCATATACCGAACTTGCCTAGTTAAATCAAAAATTAAAATCGAGAATATGATAATAAAAGTAAGATCCCAGTTGTTCTTCACAAGAGCCTTTTCTTATTATCTTTAACTGAAGTGACATTTTTCTGGTCCTTATATGAAATTGTTTCATACTGCTCTGCAAGTCTAGAGTATTTGTATACAGATAACTTCGAATAGGCTTTAAGTGGGAATGTCAGACTCAATGGAAAAAGTCACAAATATTTCCCCAGGTAACTAATCCAAACAAAGAAAAGCCACTGTGGTTTTAAAATTGGAATACACAAGTGAGCATTCACATGATTACATTCTTCAAAGAGCAAGCAGAATACAATGGAGTACAGAAATGTCAACTTTATTTCTTTCTTTTCAAGTTCATAACTTTATGAAAAGTATTTCCCCACATGAAAATATTTTGACAATCTTTGATTGTAAATTTATATCACTTGAAGTAGTAAATCATATTCAAGAGATGAACTTTCTATATTCAGTTTTAGAACTGCAAGGCAATATTCTTATTTTTATGGAGATAGCTTACATTTGTCCAAGCAAGTGATATAATTAATCATAACAGAAAGCAAGTGTATTCTCTGGTAAAAATATTCATCATATAGAAAAACGTCCATTGCTGCCAAGTCTGTCCAATATTTGATGAAGAAATTTTACTCCCTCCATTCAAAAGACATTTCCTGTTATTATGCATCCTAAGACACTTGAACTAAAGAACCTAAATGTGAATATTTCAGTAAGGTGTTTTACTATGCAGTAGATTCATTCCACACCATTCTGTCTCTGCTGCTACAGCCACATGGATGGCTTCATCTTGCAACATCACTGGGAAACAGCAAAGAACGATGAAGCAGTTAAAAGATTTTTTTTCTAAAATATAAAGTCAAATGGCTGCCAAATGGCTGACTCGAATGTGCTTTTCATATTGAAATTTGTAAATGAAGCAAAATGAAGTACATCATAAACAAGAGGAAAAGAGAAAGAAGCAAACGGTACAGCTCAATACTGGAAGATATGTTAGCCACCCCTTATGATCAATATATCTAAGAAATAACCATGAACTGTCTAATTAGCAACATGGGATAAAACCCCAGTACAATCTCAAATGGCTTAAAGAGTTTGACATATAACTGAGATTTATAAGGTAATAAGCACAATGATCTCTAAACATCACAAATCTTATTTACAGTGTTTGATTACTAGCGGGATAATGACAGGATGACTAGAAAAATATAGAGCAACTGTATTATAGTTTGACTTACTAGTGATGAATTTTACTTCTCAAAATTACAGGTGAAAATGTTTAAACATTTTACATATAAATAATGCAATTTTGTCTTCAAAAGGGTCTTTTGTATCTTCCTCAAGGATACATGTGATACCATTATCTACTGTAGCTGTAAATGTGCAGATCTTTTAAGCTGTACCTTCCATAGCTTTAACAAAGGGAGCTATATTTCTTGTACAAAGAATTTTCTTCTTGCTAGTTACTTGTAACATAGCCTTGAAAAAAAGCACTTCAAAAGAATAAGATCAATTAACCTCTAGGATGCCACACTGCAGAACATGAACAACCTTTAAGACTGACAGGACGTAATAGTACACTCCTGGTCCTGTAAAAGAAGGCTAAGACAGACCAGAAGAGTATTAACTGTTAGAAGTACTGTCATCAGTTTTAAGGGCTAGCCTTGTATCTTTTAAGATTGTTCAGTCAACGTTAGATCTAAAAGTGTGAAATATCTTATTGTTGAAATACTGTTAAATTTTCCAGGTTTGTATTATGCTGTTATTTTGTATACATAATTTCATATCCTGAACTGCTGCCTTTAAAAATGGGTCAAGAGAATATCATTACTGTACTTGCCCACAAATAACAACAGAAAAAAAAGTGATTGGATACTGTACATGCACAACTTCACTGAAAGCTGATGTTAGATATAACAAAGTGATTCTGAGAGGACATTAGGCTTTAAATATTCTTCTTGGTCTTACCAAATAATTGCCATGAATACTCTGACTCGGTTGTTTAATATTTGTGGAAATAACACAGTCATCACTGTCAGCTTTTACTGATTCAACAGCATCATCATCTTGTCCATGATCTTGATCTGAAAAAAACCAAACCCCAAATATTAAAAAAATCAATGCAGCTAAAACCTGCTGTATTTTAGTCCATCTGAGACTTGCTGAGAAACTTGATTACAATATATTTCCTTTTCTAAAAAATATAGGTAAATCTTCTCTTCCTTGCAGAAGATTAACACAGTAAATCAATGACCTATACACTCATCTTATTTTTATGGTTTGTAAAAAAAATAGTAATATTTCCCAGCTGAAAGCTGATGAGCAGAATGATATAAGTCCTGTGATGAACTGAAGTATGATCAACTGTTAGCTTTATATGAGAATATGGATGGATTTTGTGGATTTCCTCTCACTATGTTTAACACTGCGCAGAGGTAAAGAAGAATGTATATTTCTTTAATAAAAATGTAGTTCTGTATGCAGGTGGATTATTTTCTAGAGCAGTCAGGGCTTTTTTTTCTATGAAGTAAATTACTTATAAAAACAACAGGCACTGAAAAATCAAGTTTTTCCAATTTTTCTAATGAATTCTTACACAGAAGCTAGAAATAACTGAAAATTTAGCAAACAACTGAAATTTTAGCATTCTGCTTTTGCTTTTACTTTCAACTTGGTATCATGGACTGGGATTATTTCAATAATAAATACTAAGCTCAGAGGTGGAACAGGATGACTTTGCTTTTATAATCTTTAAATAAATCTGCCTCTAACAACTTTATGTCACAGATTTCCAACATCAGCACTAGCAGTTACCTGCAGACAGAAGGAGCACATTCATTAAAACAGTCTTGAGAACAGCACAGTTCTAAGGGAGAATACAAAGGCATTTAAAATAGAAGCCAGGTTTCTTTTATTGTTTTATGAATCTAGGTCAGATAACAGACTTTTGCACTCACTGACAATCCAGTTTCCATTTGGGAGGACAATACCACCACCATATCTCCCATCCAGCTTCAGCTGTAAAGAACATCAAATGTCATTTCTGTCATGAAGTTTCACATCATGAGGTAGCTCCCACTGCTAGTAACAAATGCTTATGAAAATGGAAAGTGAAATAGATTTATTTAGAAAATACAGCTACTTATTAATAAACATGAATTCTACCTTCTAGTTGCAGTTCTTCAGTTAATTCTGTCTTATCTCCAGAAGCAAATGATGTTTGGTTAGCAAACT
>NW_008690343.1:4277-10017 GCF_000695815.1 Acanthisitta chloris | reverse complement strand
GAATTTCTTCACCCATCTCCTTCACCCTTTCATGTGCTAGCTGTCTAACCTCCTGTACCACATGCTACAGAAAAGATAAATTTACAGTCTTAATAGCACTCTTTGAATAGCAAAAGTTACTAAAGTTCAAAACTTGAAGAGTTACAGCCACATTCATCATCCATAGCCTTTAAACAGTTGTATTGCTTACGCAGTGAAGGAAACAAGAAGAAGGTGTCAACTGCAGGAATGTCTAACTGAGACAGCAAAAATACAATTCTCTAATGTATATTTGTGAAAACAACTACTATAATCATTTGGTACCTGGTAACATATATTCATTCTGTCAGACTTCCAGATTCATTTCTAGTCTACAAGTTGCAAGACTCAGTCAAAACTCCAAAGCACACTAAATACACCACCTTATTCAGTTAGCAATTTTACAACTTAAATTATACAGGACCTTCTGTTTCAAAAGCAAACTGACATTGTATAAAAAAGGAATCAGCTTGCTATACAGCACAAACTTGTTATCAAAGGTAAAATATCTTTAGTGCATAACTTTGAAGTAATCTTATTGTCTTTTTTTGAGTTCAATTACATAGAACAATTCCTCATCAATGTATACAGCATTACAGACAAGGCATCTTCCATGAAAATTTTCTGGACACCTCTGCATTATTTATTCTCCAACGACTGTCTGCTAGGACTGAATTTTCCACAGAGATGCTATGCCTCACCTCCCACCCTCAGAATCCATGAGAAAACTTTCAGCTGTCCACAGAACATCTGCGTTCTCCAAAACTGGGCCTGAAGACTTATTTCTATTTTAACACATTTGGAACTGCACAAAACAAAGTAATGTTCGCAGATACTTAAGAGCCTTATTCTATAAATAAAGGTTATCCGTGAAGCTTTCAAGTCACAGAAAACTGACTTTATGTTTCTTATGTTTCTTCTTGGCAGAGATGAAGTGTCATAACCACTGTGTTTTAGACAATGTTTGGCCATTCTTTTTAATTCCTTCACTGACAGAATTACATTTTGTGGATGAAATTTTCAGAGAGAATAGTTTTTTGTTATCATAGTTGACCAATACCACCCGATGTGGGGAGGAGAAGACTTTGCTTCAAAGTAGAAAAGTGGAAGGAAGGTAAGATTAGTGATTAAACGTGGCGTTACACCACTAGAAACTACAGGCTGCTAATCTGCCACAACTGACTTTCACAATCAGTTGGACCAATACAAATTATAATATTTAATGCTTTTCTTCTCCTTGACATGCTCATCCCCACCTCACCCCATCCTCAGGTCTGCTCTAGGACTTCAAAAGTGCCTGATAAGCGTTGACAGAATGGCTGAGCAGTGAAGTGTCCCTTGGCCACAGGAGTTAAACCATGAGGCACTCCTGATCCTGCCAGGAGGTGTACGACAGAGATGGGAACAATCAGAAACATCTGCTGCCCAACCAAGGTGGGATGAGCAATTCTCCTTTATAGCCTTGGTACACCATTGACCATTGTAGCCCAGATGGGATGGCATCGTTTCTGCCCTTTGGAAAAATAGCCCAGGAGTTACTGACTTGCGTTATGGCCAGGACGGAAACTCGCTGCTGACCAATGTCAGTCATCTTGCAGCCCTGTCACTAACAGTCCTGAGGAGGCCCTTTGAGCTCTCCTAGCAGGCAGCACCAGCTCTGGGATCCTCTCAGAGCCCACAAACCCTCAAATTGGAGAAACCTGAAAGACCATTGCTGACAATGAGGCCTAGGCTGATGCACCCTTCCCCCATCTCCGTGGTCCTCTGGGTGCAACCCTTGCCTGTTGAGAAATGCAAAGGAATTTGATGTGACTATTTCACTAAACCCAAGGGAAACTTTTGATGGGTAACTTTACACACATAGGAATACACATGCACATTACTTAACCTGTATGCATGTGAATGGATTTTGGTATGAATGTTACTATCTCAGACCTATAGTTAAGTCATTGTTACAGTTGTAGTTGAACCCATGAAATCACTTTGTAAATGGTATAGTATTTCCATGTTCTTTTCAACAACAGAGCCCTAAGTTACAAGAAAAATAAGGGGAAGCCTTTAATATATAGTAGACAATTAATATACAGGAGTACATATAAATTTACTGGTACAGAAGCATTGGGACAGGAAATTAGGTCCTCCTTTGCCTCCTGTATTAGCATTTATGGGTTCCATCTCCTGCTATAGCTCCTACATTTGAAGCTGGACAATTCTTACAAGTGGTTTGGGTGAGTCAAACCATTCATCTCATTTGTTGGTAAATCTTTTCCAAAAATACCTATTTGTTTTGGCATGTGCCAATCACATTAATAAGAATTTAATTAAGAATTAACTAAGATTCTCTGCTTTTCAGAGATGAAACTGACTATTCTTGTTTTAAGTTGCTGAGCTTCTAATGCTCTTGCATGGACACTCTCTTGCCATTTCACCACAAGACCTGGACACCAGAGAAGGCCCAGCTGTGTCATTATTGAGGTCTAACAGTACTTTCATCTCTAACCAGACAGTGAGGCTTAGATTTTCCAAACAGCTAGGTGAGCTGCCCACTCAGCAATGAAGACTTCTGATGGAGACAAGTAGCTTTTCCCTTTGAAAATCCTAGTTTGTGAAGAATTGTTGAACTTTGTGAAGTTACTGTCTGGACAGCTGAAGATATGCTGTGTGTGTAACTACATGGTTAACATTTTAATTTTTCACATCTGAGCTCTCAGAAGATTTTATTCACCAACATCTGACTTACAGATCTTTATAGTTAATAAATGCAACAGGTTGATTTGGTTCTTATTTCCAGTTTACACTGTATAACTGACAACAAAGTTCTAGTCATAGCAGACCAAACAACCGCAGAACCTGTTAATTGAAAACCGAGGTTAACATTTCAAAAAATAAATCCAGTCAATGCATTTCAAAAGGAAAAAATTACCACAGATAGCTTTTAATTAATGCAACGCAGTATTGTTAATATTGCCTAATATTAACTCATACCCTTTCATAATTACCTGCTAAAAAACCTACCTTAACTGGATTTAATTAAAAGACTAAACAGCCTATTCTTAGTTCTCTGAAGACAATTTATTTCAGATCAAGTGAAAATTTACACCATGCAGCAGATACATTTGGGTTAGCTCCATGCAGACTCTCCTAGACTCCGGAAGGATAGTGTATCCCAAGTTCAGAAGTGTAATTGTTTTCACACAGTGTGCACCATCTCAGCTGATAAACCTTGTTTAAGAGGTGAGTCTGAACCCTGTCAAATCGTGCATTTCATTAGCCCAACACTCAGGATCTGTTTGGATCAAGCTGGTTTCTTTAGAGCCATTGATGTGCTGGTGCAAGTGCCACACTGTACACAGGCACTTCGATAACGCAGAGTTGATTGGTCCTGTCAGAATCTGCCCTAAGTCTAAGCAAGCTGAAGCTTGTAAACTGTGAAGCATATCAGGCAATTCCAAGGGAGTCCCACAAACATCTCAGCATTGTATCCCCCCCCATATGCAGCGCTGTGCTATCATTCACTGGGACACCCCAAGATTGTGCTGCTAAAATTAATTAAGTGTTCTTGATTCTTAATTCTACAAATTGTCCACACTGAGCCATAAGAACCTTTCATGCTTCAATGTGTGAAAAAAAATAACTAGAACTTACTGCCGTCTCTGTGGGACTGGGATCCAGAAAAGAGACTCTTTTGACTGCCTGAGCCGTGTGCTGCCTCGGTTTGGGTGTCGGCTTCTGTAATAACACAAATAGCTTGAAGACCATTTATTGCCACATTCTAACCATTACAGCAAATTTTGAGGCACCTTAATTTTCCTTAAAGCCAAATATAACTGCACTAAGTTCCACTCTAAACCAGCAAGATAATTGAACGGAATACATACACAGCATCCATTGAAATTTTAGCATTTACATTAGAGAATAAAACATTAAAATTACTTCAGACTTAGTGCACTATATTATCAAAGTTCTCTTCGATATCCAGTTAAAAACACAATGTGAAATAATCTCAGTCTGGTAATACACAAAATATTAAGACCTTTGAGATCTTTCTGAACAATTGCTTCCCTGTTCTACTGATCTGATACCTAGTTGGTTTAACATTTATGAATATTGTACTAGAACAAAATGTTCAAGAATCTGTTACTAATAGGTTAAGAAAATGAAACACGATAATGTCAAATAGTCCTAGTGACAATTTGAGTAAAAATAAATAATTAAGTTTAAGACTTTGCCTCTTCAGGAAAAGTATAATTCAACTGGTTCTTGATCTCTTCATATGAAAAACATGTCATTGAACTCCTAAAGATATTTTCCAGTTCAAGAATCTTTATTAATTTTGAACATATCAAGACTTGAACTGGGAAAATATTAGAACTGAAAAAAATATTTTGAACAGTTTATTTCAGCAAAACTATCACAGAATCACAGAATGGCTTGAGTTGGAAGGATATTTAAATGTCATCTAGTTCCAACCCCCTGCCATGAGGGGTTGGGACACCTTCCACCAGTCCAGGTTGCTCCAAGCCCCATCAAACTTGGCCTGGAACATTTCCAGGGATGGAGCAGCCACAGCTGCTCTGGGCAACCTGTGCCAGTGCCCCACCACCCTCATAGGGAGGAATTTCTTCCCTTTATCTAATCTAAACCTACCCTGTCAGTGTGAAGCCATTCCCCCTTGTCCTGTCACTCCAGGCCCTTGTAAAAAGTCTCTCCCCATCTTTTCTGTTACCTCCCTTCAGGTACTGGAAGGCCACAATTAGGTCACCCTCGAGCTTTCTCTTCTCCACGAAGTACTTCCCTCTATGAAGTCCAAACCCAAACGTACCTGGGATGGCTCTTCACATTCCTTAAAACTGGATGTTACATATCCCAGAGCTTTTGACCTCTGTTTGTAGGGAATAACAGTTTGATCCTTAGGAAGTTGTAATCTGATCCAGTATTCTATGGTACCGTAATTTTGAACGTGTCCTGTTTTTCCTAAGGAATAAATACAGGATTGCATTCATTTTCTTTTCAACACTGAAATACTTTAGTCAAAAGGTATGAAATCCCCAAAATGACATGAGAACTGTAGTTCATGTTAGAAACAGAAACAACACCACCTCTGGCTCCACATGTATGATCCAAATCCAGAACAGGACCATTTTTTCATACTGTAATCTGCAATATTTACTGCCCAAGCTATAGAGGCAAATGAAGTTCATTAATCTTTTTAAGGCAAATGAAGCTTAGGACAGTTTTGTATGTCAATAGTTGGCAGCTTCCCAGAAAGTGGTATGCAATTAAAATTATGGGCAAAAATACCACTTTATAATGGTTTATTAAACCAGATTCTCTGTACAAGTGGGCAGTTAGACATGTCTGAATACGCTGATCTGACAAAACATTTCTAAAAAAACAGTAAACAGCACAGAACATTCAGTACTTCTTAAAAATCGCTTGTCTGGGATACCTTAAAATGAATTTAAAATAATGCATAAATGTGCATAAAATAATGCACAAAACATAAACCAACACACCCATAGATTACGCTACTACATGGAATATTATTAACTGTAAACACCACAATTTGTATGTTTCTGGTGCCTTACAACTATTACAGGAAGACCTTTGACTTACCAGTTTAAATCACACCATTTCTTCCTTTACTTATTGATAAGAACTGAGGGGAGATATTTATATTTGGGCCAGATATAAAGCATTGATGTTTGATATGGAGGAAGTG
>NW_008690343.1:0-4244 GCF_000695815.1 Acanthisitta chloris | reverse complement strand
TCTGGCTCTAAGCCATTATGGGCAAAATTGCACCTGTCCAAGCTTTTCCACGGTTGTTGGTAGAGAACACACGTCCCGTCCCACAAAAGATCATGTGCTGTGTAAGCCCTTTTTTTATCTTTTGAACTAGTAACACCCAAATTCATTTTTGGCCAAATACACATTATTTCTCACTTCCAACACAGCATCCAAGAAAACACTTTGTGCTATGTTAATTACCAACTAAATTTGCTGTATTGTAGATCTTCCCATTGTTTTTCAAGATTTCATGGAACCTCATGGAACAAGAAGCAATTGTTTCATAATCTACACCATAGGCACGATGAACCTCAAGGGTGATGCTGCTTTGCTGCATGTAGTGAAAGAAGTTGTCATCAGCCTGCACGAGGTATTGAGAGGTGAAGTCGTAGGATGGGGCACTCCCATGAACCACTGGGGTTATCTGAAGTTCAAAGTCATAGAAGGCGTAAGTACAAAACGTTGCAGGTTCCTGGTCACTGAAAGTGTGCAAAGCTTCAGCAGAGAAGATCACTTTGCTGATATGAATTTCAAAAAGGTTCTCTCCTCTTTCTAAATGAACAGTTTCAACTAATTCATCTGCTGGATCACTTGGCAATATTTCTGGTCTGGACTTATGTGGCTTTGTATCATAGACAATATCTCTTAGTTGGGCTGCAACAGATAAAATAGAGCTGTAATATGACTGTTCATTTAAAAAGCAAGTGTAATTAATGACTGAGTAGGAACAATAAATGCATAATTCAATTATATTAACAATGTTCCTTTCTAAAAGTCATTACCAAAAAGAAATCACACATTTAAAATCATACATCTAATCCTCATTGAACACACTGAAAACCATCAAGAGTATTTCCCCAACGGAGTTGCTTCCGTAGACATAAAATTAGACACAGGCCCCTAACAGTTATTATCAGATTAGAAGGGAGTTAAAAAGCAAAATTCAAAAGTCTTATGCAATGGTCATAATAAGTATCAGTATGTAAATGTAGCAGAGATTTAAGATGTACATTTTTGTAGGGCTGAACTAAATTTGCCAGGGAAAGAAATAATACATCTGACTTTTAACATGTTAAATCTTGAGTGGATACAACTATCAGCAAAGACCTTTATATGCTGCCCAGCCCCAGGCAGTAAGTGGTCAATAATTGTTTAACACAGGCTGGATGGGGAACTGAAGAACCTAGGCTAGTGCAAGGTGTTCCTGCTTATGGTAGGGGATGAAACAAGACAAGCTTTTAAGGTCACTTCCAACTTGAGACATTCCAGGATTCTGTGACTCTATGAAACCAAAACACATGCTTACAGAATTAGGACATAAACCATCATGCAGTCCTTGAGTACAAGGGATGCAACCTGGAGACAAAGCATGAAAATTGTTACAACCTCGGGGTCTGTAAGACACCCTGTTTCAGGCCTCCTATGTACTTTTCACACAGTGAAGCCGCTAGAAAAATACTTCAAATTCATCCTGTTGAAATACCATATGGGTATATTATAACATGACTTTAGGATTTTTAGCAACACATAAAGTGCTTGTGTAATGATAGGACAGCAAAGTAAAAGGCTGACCACAAATGTACCAACTATTGAAAAAAAAATGTTTGGTAGTTTTATTCTTATTCAGAAGTAGCTGCAGCACAAACTGCTTTGTTGGGTTTTGTTTGGTTAATAACTGTCATTTAAGTCAGTGAAACAGCACATAGATAATTTTCCATGAAAGATCTGACCTTTCCACCAGTTTTAAGAAGGGAAAAGTGTTTCAATGGAAGAAGAAATTTACAGCAGCAATTTGCAAGAGATAAATTAGAGAAGAAAATGCTTTAAAGATACCTTCTAGTTTTCTGATACGTGCAGCTCTAATATCGAGAAGACGTGCATACTGCTCCAGTTTTACTTCACAGTCTTTCTGTAGACTTTCCATTTTTTTTTGCAATGTTTCTACTTCAGTCTGAAAATAATGTGCATGTTAAAAGGACTTTTGAGGCTTGTCTGCACCAACACTGTACATGCTTTTGGCTACAACTTAACATACAGTTAGATTTGAGGAAAGAACACTTAGAGGACACAAAAATAGCAGCAGTTTTAAATTCATCAATACAGCAATCTGGTCTAATTTAATTATTAAGAAAAACAGAGTAGCAATTCTTTCAGGACAATTTTCCTAATAGTTTCATTAATGATTTTGTTATTTTACACTTAAATGAACTGAATGAAAGTCAAAATATGACCTGCAATAACCCAACACAAGAGAGTGAAAGCAGTGTTGTAGAAAAGGAGGCTGTTTTGATAAGCACACTTACTGTCTTTCCTGTGAGGACCTAGGAAGAGCTCAGACATAACCCCAAGAAGGCATAGGTTGAGTGCTCTGACCAGGATGATTTAAAAGACTACAATTGTAGTCAATTGGATCTCATGCTTTTTAAACAATACTTTTACCAACAGCAAATTTTTTGTTTGGTTCCCTAAATACCAACTGGCTTTGGTGCTGAATTTGCAAGTCTGAACTGCAACAAGTATCAGACCTATAAAGGTTCAAATGTAATTATCAGGCTATTTTCCACTGTGAGTAGAGTTTAGTACCTGGCAATCTTTGCTAATTTTGTGCTGCACAATCAACATACTCCTTGTCTTTTCAAGTTCTTGCACTGTTTCCGCATGTCTTAGCTGCAACTCCCGCATGGAGTGTTCTAAATCCTTACAGGCATCATCTGCTTTCCCCAAAGACAGAAGGTGCCCGTTCTGCTGCTGCTTCTGATCCTGGAGCAAATTGGAGACATTAATATAACAAACTTCTGCAAACACTTGGATGTATTTGTGCCTAGTTAAATGCAACACTGGGATATACTTTTGGTACAACAATAAGGCAGTAAGCAGAACTTTAAAGGTTTTGAGCATCTGGTAACAAAATTAGGAATGAGGTAGACTAGAAAGTGTCAGGATGGTAGTTCAGCAATGTAATCTCATGATTATCAGGAACCAAGTAAAATATATCAGCTATTCAGAAGCAATCACTCTTGTCTCTCCAATGAAAATACAAACCTCTTAATATACTTGCCTTGATATATTTAATACTCCTGCTTCAGTGAATGTACAAAACCTGAATTATTATTCTCAAGTCTGTGTTGCTTCTATTATTAATACTGGGGTTTAATTTTCATGTAGAGTTTTTTGTAGGGGTTTTTTCCTTTCCCTTTTTTTCCTTATCATTATATAATTATCATTTGCATTTCTGTTGCAGAAAAATATTATATAATGCTTGAGGCATTAACTACTAAATTATGCACAAATAATTCAGTCTTTGAAAATTCCAAGGATATAGAAAGCGCAGATGGTCAACCAAAGATAAAACAAAATAACAGCAACAACAACAAGAACAAAAACCACTAGCAAAAAAAAAAGATAGAATGAATGCAAAATATAAAGAATTATAGAATGGTTTGGGGTGGAAGGGATCCCAAGGAGCATCTAGTTCCAACCCCTCATATGCTCATTCTCTGTAAGTTACCTTTATAAGCAAGAGGGCTTCATTGAGCTCTGCCACATCACTATCACGTTCCTGGAACTGAATGCAAAGATGTTATCAGGTGTGAATAAAAGAAATACATTCATAACAACAAGACACATTCTCACTAGACATGATATTTTGCTTGATAACATGAATTACTAAACAAATAGTTTTATTTCTGTATTCTTTTACTTTCAAGAATTATCTACACTATGCATAAAACATAGAGGAGGTTTTCTCCTAATAGTCTAATCAGAAACAGAGTTCACCTTGGTCAAAAACTTCACTTGATTTTTCAGATCATCCAGTTGTTGCTTTTGTTCCAGGTAGCATAACTGCAGGTCTTTGTTGTCTTGAATCAGCTTTTCTTTTTGGTCTTAATATAGAAGAACAAAATATTATACTTAAATCAACATAGTTAAAAATTATAAACTTGTATTTCCCTATGAATATATGCATGAAAACTTCATTTCAAAATGCAGAAACTAATGTATTTTGTATGGGGAAATCTTTGGTATTAGCAAACAGAAAGAGAGGGATATAAAACTATTGCTCTTTGACACATCTTTTAGGTGTATAGATTTAAAAAAGGAAAATGTTCTTACTTTCATTAAAAGAGAATCTACAGCATCCAAAATGTACATTTTGTGTATTTCTAAACTGTAAGATATGCCCAGCTAAGTACAGCTTTCTGTTTTGGGGGAGGAAGAGAAGAGAA
>NW_008690342.1:7285-12923 GCF_000695815.1 Acanthisitta chloris | reverse complement strand
CAGGAATGTCATCTACTCAGTTTTATAGAGAAGGAAATGAGTGGTGATCTCTTCTTGCTGCCAGTAACGAGTCATTAGTGGACTTGGGCACACCTGGGATGTGCCTCCTGTGGGTGGGACTGGTTGGTAAGCACAGGCCCCAGAGCACGAGCTGCCCATGCATCCTGTGCAGCTGGAGCAGTTGCTGGGGCAGCTGCATGGCCAGAGGCTTTTGGGGATGAGCTTGCAGAGAGGGAAGGTGTCCCTTGACCTTTCTGTGATTTGGTTGCCTGGCTGCTCTGATGGCTTTGGGATGTGGAAAACAGAAGTGTAAATACCAATGGCATGCAGGTGGTATTTCCTTTGTGGCCACTCAGTGATGCCAGGGAGCAGATACCAAGAAGGAACACATCTGGGTTTTTCCCTTATTTTTATTTATTTCACAGGCAATGAGCAGAGATGGGAGTAAAGGGGGGAAAAAAAGGTATCATCTGCTTATTAGATCCGCAGCAGTTGTTTTGTGTCCTAGCTTCTCTGTGCCAGGTGATGCAGTAAGCTTAGGTTTGGGTTGTTTTTCTGATGCAAAGGGCTGTCTGTGCTGAAGATGGCATTTTGCTGCAATAATTTTCTGCAAGCAACTTGCACTGGTCTCTCCAAGGTAACATGCTGTTGATTAATGCACAAACTTATCCCCTCTCGCTGGTGTCTAGTTTTCAATCCATGTAAGCTCTGATTATTCAGTAAAAAAGAAGCATTGGCTTATGAAGCTAAACATCAAAATGCAGAAGCAGAAGCCTCAGTGTCCCCACTGTTTGCAGTGTGTTTGCTCAGGGTTATTTTCATGCCACACACAATTGAGGTTATTGAGGAGAGCAGAACTAACAGTGTTTGTTATTCGGTTCATTTTAGGTTTTCAGCAGTGTTATTGTCTCACAGCAGTGGTGCCTGAGGATTCAGAGGGGGTGAGGTTAGGAATTCATTACATGGTGTCTGGGACTGTACAGAAACAGCTCCCAAAGGTCTTGCTGAAGGAGAAACAAAGGATACTGTATGGAGGAGCCAGGAGTGAGTGGCCATGGAGACAGGAAGGGCTTGCCCACAGTGCCAGGGTGCTGACTGCGATAGCAGCGATGCTGGGGTTTATGCTTTTGGTCTCCTGGACTGCATCTCACCTCTGACGTAAGTGTGTAGGTTTCCACTGGGACCTCTGCTGTGTCCTTGCTGGCTGGATCTACATCTGAGGTTAGGTTCCTTACATCAAATAGATTTAACTGAAATTATGCATTTGTAAGCCTGGATCTGTATCTGAACTGTTTGTTTCTATAATTTGCCAAACCAAAATCCAAAGTCTGGAGAATCTTAGAGCAGTGTATGCCTTCATTCCAGAGTCTGCATCTGGTTTTATGAGTTGCTGCTACATTAAGGATTCTTAAAACAGTTAATAATTTGTATTCAGTGGTTTAGCTACAGATTTTTAACTACGTAACCATAATAGACTAGAAGCAAATAGAATGGAGTTTTTCTTGAAAAGGTTTCCATTATGTTAGTGTGTGCTCACCTTGTAAGCTCTACTCTGCATGTGTTACACCATGCATCCCTTACAGGGCTGTATGACTCTTCTGCTTTAGAGATGGAGGCAGCAGCCCACAGATACATAGGATGCCTGCTCTGCATCTCCAAAGTCTTGAGATCGTGCCCAGGCTGCTTTATCAACCTCCTTCTCAAGTCCAGGAGAACAAAATTTGGGTTTAGGTTGGAGTGGGAAAATGGAAACAAAAGAGACCAGAAGAGCTTGAGTGAAGTATTTGGAGAAATTGTGTGATAGAAGAGGCTTGAGTTAAGTTGAAGACCGTGGGAAGGTCAACAGGGCTGGTCATTGGCATCCAAGTGAATTGCTGAGTCTAATGCAGTTTCCAGTATTGTAGTCAACAATCTGTATGATCCGTATGAATTATCCAGTATGTGTGAACACACGGCACGGTACCAGCCTGTGGTGCAGCGTGGGCAGCCCAGGAGGTCAGCTGGATAAGAGGGCTCATCTCATTCCTTGCACCAAGGTTTGTGCTAACCACATAGTGGCAGATGGTTGTCCTGTCTCTCTCTGCCTCTAGATCAAACTTCTGTCCTCCCCTTCTGTCTCTTTGCAGAGCTTCCTTCCTCAGAACACTTGAGCGTGGCTGATGCGACATGGCTGGCCCTCAATGTGGTGTCTGGTGGAGGTGGCTTCTCCGGCTCCCAGCCCATCGGAGTGACCAAAATTGCCAAGTCAGTAATAGCACCACTAGCTGATCAAAACATCTCAGTGTTTATGCTCTCCACCTATCAGACGGACTTCATCCTGGTAAGAGTACATGAGGGGACCAGGCAAAGTTGCTGCCACCAGATGAAAGTTCCGTTGGGCATTTCTCAGAACAGGTTCTTTGGGGAGCAGCAGAAGTACCAAAGTCTGCCTTCCCCAGAGGTCTGTCCCTTGTAGTTAGGCTCTCTGACATCTCAGGAGCTTTTCCCATGGAATGAAACATTTGTTGTCATGGGTTTTCTGGTGTCTAATGAGAGTCCTGAGCCCACACTGCAATCTCTCCCTTAATGGAGGTACTGGCAGCATTTCCCACCATTGCTCAGACAGTGGTTTTCTGAAAGTTAGAGGACCATAGTATCTGCTCTCAGGTTGGCTAGTGATGTCCAAAAGGCTCCAAAGTTTTGGGAGTAGACAGACAGACTGTCTTTCTGTCACACACGTGTGTGTGCATACACAGAGCATGACCACATAAGTTTTATTTCCCTAGGAAACAGGGCTGAAGGATAGGCAGTGCTGAGTTCTTGAAGGGATGCTGGGAAGGAGGTGAAGCATCTCCCTCTTAGAAATCTCCACCCTCTTTTCACAGTCTTAAGAGCACTCTGGTGCTTAATCCTACTGATATTTGCAGTGGTGTGACCGAGTGTGCTTCTCTGAGACACACACTCACATGGTAATTATCCTTACACACCAGTGGCTCTAACGGGAGTCGTGTTCACCTCACTGTGCCCTGAGAGTATGTACCCTCCACTGCATTGTTTTGTCACTCTGGTGTGCACCATCACCAGCTAATCCTGTTGTCACCTTCAGGTGCGTGAGCGAGACTTGCCCTTCGTGATGCACACACTGGCTGCTGAGTTCACCATCCTTAGAGTAGTGAATGGGGAGACAGTGGCTGCTGACGACCTTGGGATAACGAATGGATTTGTCAAACCAAAACTAGGTAAGGACCAGCATGAGCTCAGCTTGCCAGAGAGTTGGTCTCCATGACACATGGAGTGGAAGTCCTGCCTCCTGCTTCCTTCAGCATTTGGGTGAATGTTTATCCTGTTGTAAGATACTAATCTTAAAAGCCAATCCCAGTACAACCAAGGATTTGAGTACATACTTAACTTTCTTAGCAGTGCTGATAAGTTTTGCTGAATTTGGGCCTTTTAATGCTAGTTTCACATCTCTAGAGGAGATATGCCTTTTGCAGGACAGAAGGTTAAAGTACAGCTCATTGCATTGTAAAACTAAAATTGTCTGTCGCCCTTATTTCCACATTTCAACATTCCAAAGGAAAATAGCTTCCATAAAAGCTTGTTTAAATACTGCAGTGATGCACAGAGAAGATTGTTGTTCAACTTTCACACTTCAGTGCCGGTGAAGATCAAGGCCACAGTGAGCCCAGGGCTCTACAGAGCGTTAGGATGTTTGCAGTCTAGAGGAACAAGCATCAAGCAGGGAGCACAATCAGGAAAAGGAACAACTTAAATACTTGTTTACCTCCAGACCTGTGTCTAATTTTTTGCCCATAACAAAACAAAGCAGGGATCAGTTATTATGAAGTGCCACTCAGCCTTGTCACACAAGAGCTATAAATCATCTTGTTTAAGAAAATGAGCCTTAAACAAAAAAAGCATGAAGGAAGGGGCACAGTGAAGCACATGTTGATTATGCACAGGTATGCAGTTTGCTCTGTTGCTCAGTTTATTTGCTGGGTCATGCTAGTTGCATGCCTAGATGCCAGCTGCTTCTCAGCCACTGACTGCAACGTGTTTGCCAAACAGCTATTTTGTAATTTTTCTAGATATTAATGGCAAAATAGGCCCTCAGAAATGATGGAGAAGGTGATAGACTGCCAGCAACCACTGTCAAAGAATTGCCTTCCATAGCCCTGCCTTTTGAATGGCAGAAACCTGGATTTTTTTCCACATCAGTTTGTCTTGGCACCTCCTTTAGCTTGCTCCTTGTCTCGTGTAGATGCACCTGGTGGTCTGAAAGCCCCTTGGAGCAGAGAGCTGACTGTGCCCCATGCAGGGGAGGGTACTTGGGCTGATACCACCTGTGATACCCCAGGGAGGGCACCGCAGGCCCCTTGGTCCCTGTCTGAGAGGCAGCAGGGCTTCAGCAATGAGAACTGCCTTATGAACACTGTCACCTTTCTCCGTGCCAGTGCGTGGATAACACAGCTGGAGGGTTGGGAACCTGCTACAGACATGGCTTCATAGCTGTGTGTGTCTGTGTGTGTCTCTTTCAGTTCAGAGGCCTGTCATTCAC
The DNA here is from genome assembly GCF_000695815.1 of Acanthisitta chloris. NCBI lineage: Eukaryota > Metazoa > Chordata > Aves > Passeriformes > Acanthisittidae > Acanthisitta > Acanthisitta chloris. Next base: position 8,386 of record NW_008690342.1, on the reverse strand, counting down.
CCCCTTTCCAGTCCGAGTAACATGTTCTGTGTCACCAGCCTGGATCCAGACACCCTTCCCACTGTTGCTACACTTCTAATGGATGTCATGTTTTACTCCAATGGGTAGGTCCCACAGGGAGATGGGCTCCAGGGGAGGTGAGCCCACATCTGGAAGCACAGACTCATGTAGCTCCCCTGGGGTGCCCAGAGATCCACTGTGGCCTTGTGCTGCTCCAGTGCTCTGCACTAGGGGAGGGAGGTTCCACAGGCTCAAGAGGGTTGTCCTCACAAGTGGAAGCCAAACAGGCAGTTGAGGGTGCCCAAGGACATCTGCTGGCTTTGGAAAGCTGAGCATTTTCAGAGTGAAGCTAAGAGCAGCTGTGTGATCAGTCAGCTCTGCATGCACTCAGGGCTGGAGGGTATACATCTGGCTGGGCTGCTGCCCCTTGGTGCCTGTGGCTCCTGGCCCACAGCCTCCTGCAAGGGGACTTTGTTTGGTTTTCCCCCCTGCAAAAAAAAGCAATTTAAAGCAGTATAATGTAACAGGATTCAGTGTCACTGCCTTAGTTAGTGTATGACCATTCCTGGTTTCACTGGCTAGATGTGCTTTAAAAGCCTTCCTGTGCTCTTCTAGGCACAGTTAATGTCAGTCTCTTCTGTTTCTTCAGAGTAAAAGACTCGGTGGTGGGCAACGAAGACTCTGGACATATTCGCTTTTTCTCCTTTTCTCTCATCGAGGGTTACATCTCCTTGGTCATGGATGTGCAGACACAGCAGAGGTGAGCTTTTGTTTCAGTACCCTGGACCTCAGGAAAAGCACCCGGGATGTTCTCAAAGGATCAGGAAGCAGCTCAGACTCCTCCATGTTGATTATTGGGAGCCTTATTGCATGTGTGTCATGGGCCTGTACACCCTCTCGCTTTTCTGAGTGAAGTCTGGCATGTTAGTTCCAGCTGCTGAATTTTGGGTTTGTCTGTCCAAGCCCTCAGCAAAATCACAAGTCAATGTGATGTAGGGTTATCTCACTTTCAGAAGAGGAACACCGGAGCAACGTGATTTTGGCATTTTTATTCCACTGTTCATTAGCTGTGCTTTTAAGAACAAAAGCCAAAACCAGAAT
>NW_008690342.1:3506-7268 GCF_000695815.1 Acanthisitta chloris | reverse complement strand
CCTGCTGAAGGCCAAAATCAGGGTGGGGTTGTTAGTGATGTTGTCCTCCTGCTTTGCTTTTGCACATGGCTAGGTTTGGTGTCGATATGATGGTAATGTCCTGAGTCATCCCTGGGCAGCTCGAGCCCGTGACTCATTTGTCTGGCGAGGAGGGAGTCAGCTGGGGAGCAAACATCAGGCTTTGTGTGTGTGCTTCTGGAGCTGTGCAGCACAGGAGGCTCTGGGGTCTGGAGGCTAGAGAGATGCAGTACATAGATTTGCTTTTGACACACAGTGCAGTGTTTAGGTTTGACTCCTGGGGGCAAGTCCCCTGCCCCAGGGACTTGTTTTTCAAACTATTAATTGCCCTCTCGAAAATTTATTTGGCCTTAGTTGGGATAAACCTCTGTCTGCCTTCAAGAGAGGCCAGAGGGCTAGAGCCTCAAGCTGGGGTATGGGGAACCTGGGTGGCCAGTTCTGTGTCACAGGCTTCCTGAATGACCAGGGGCAAGTCTCTTAGCCACTGGTCTACTTTCCACTGCTAAGAAATAGGAAACTCTGCTGGTATCCCAAGGACCTCCCAGGGATGGTATGGAAAAAAGCACTGATGTTGCTCAGACACAAAAACAGTTGTCACTGGTCACATTTTGAGAGCAGGTATGGAAACATATTCTGGCCCTAGTTGTTTCCAAATGCAGGTCAAATCCAACCCTCATAGTCTCAATGTTTGTAAAGCTGGGACACAGCCTTAGAAATCTTAGAAATCTTTTCCTGTTCCTCTCCGGGTGCCTGTGCCCCCCTTCAGCAGCAGATGCTGATTTACAGTAGGACACCTGGAAGGACATGTGTGTCTGACCCACTTGCCTTGACTTTCCCAGTTTGCCCAAGCCACTGCCCTGCTATTTTTGCCCTCAGACATCTCAGGGATGCAGAAGAGCAGATCCCTGCAGGCAGAATCTGACACACTGCTGTGTTTTAATTGCCACATTTGGTGTTCCTTTTCTTTTACAGATTTCCTAATAATTTGTTGTTTACAAGTGCATCTGGTGAACTCTGGAAGATGGTGCGGATTGGTGGGCAGCCTCTTGGCTTCGGTAGGTGACATTTGGGGGATCAATTGGTGCTTAGGCAGTCAGTTGCCTCAGGGCCTTCAAAGGGTATGGAAAAATCCATCTGGGGCTGAGGATTTTCAGGAGCCAGCAGCTTAACATGATTTTGTGAGCTGAGATTTTCGAGCAGGAGAAGTCTGACTCCTACCTATTAAGTCAGACTTCAAATATACTCCTGATAGTGCTACAGGCTTGACAGTTCCAGCTAAATTGCATTCATCTGCTGGACTTTGGAGGTAGCTACAGCTGGGACACTAATTAAAGAGAAGAATTGGGCAAAAAGGTGGCCTGGAAACACATTGTAGGTTACTGAAATCAGTGGTCAGAAGTGACTGTAGTCGATTTATAGCAGTCCAAGTGGAGTCCTCTTCACTGTTTCACATACAGTGCTGCAAACATTTTCTCTCCTCACAAGAATATTGGTCTAAAGTAACACAGAGCAAGTACTTCATGTCTGCAGGAGTGTTCTTGTTACTTCTATGTCCCCTGAAATTTTAAGGGTCTGATCTGAATACTGCAGCAAAGGCCTGAGCTTCAGTAAACTCCTATGGGGGCTCCTTCTCATAGGCTCTGAACCAGCTGCACAACACAAGCTTCAAGAACATTTCTGAAAAGTGCTTGCCTGATTTTTATATTTAATTGCAACTTGCACACAAGACAACCAAAAGTAGCAAGAAGGAAATTTTCATGTACCTTCTCTTGATGCATCTTAGAGGCAAAATATGTAGAAATGGCACATCAGGACACTGAGCAGGCCCCTAGGTATGGGATGTTTAAATATGTGAGCTTAAAATCTAGTTGGAATGCTGAATTTGGATCAGTGAAACTCAAGGTTTCATCTGAAGGCAATGTACCATTGATCTGCAGCACACAGGACAGATGAACCATTTAAACTGATAGGAAATCCTGTCTCAGGGGATGTGGTGGGCTGTGGGCTAGGAACCATGTGTCCAGGCTGACCAGTTAGTCAGCATCTTCTCTCTCAGAGATGCAGGGCAAAGTGTTTGATTGCAGCAACTAAAGAGAAAAATGGAGGTTAAGGGTATATGGGACTGGTTTTGGTGCTTCCTGTGTCGTTCAGTGCCTTTCTTTGGACCTCTGAAAATCATTCCAGTTCTATTGTTTTGTACCTTTAGGGAATTCACATTTCTCTGTAGCAAAAAGAAGGTAATAAAATTAACGGCGAAGTATTATGGTGGCCCAAAAGCCTGTGAGAAAGAACACATTTTACTGCAGAGGTTCCTTCTGGCTGGAGTTTGTGAAGGCAAACTCCTCCCTGTGTCGGCATGGAGCTGGTGAGCCCCAGGAGTTCTGTGAGCCCCTTCAGACACTGATTGATTTTTTTCTCTTTCACAGATGAATGTGGAATTGTTGCTCAGATTTCTGAGCCTCTGGCTGCAGCTGACATCCCAGCCTACTACATCAGTACTTTTAAGTTTGATCACGCATTGGTGAGTATCAAAACAGCTTCATTGTAATAGGGGAGATCTTTTCCCTGAGGGAAAACTCATGATGAGAACATCATTTCCCATCTGGATACCTTGTTGGGGTGCCCTTGCTCTGATGTAGCCCAGCAGACATGCCCCTCCAGCTACCTGGCTGTCGCTCCCTGGGGTCAGAGGCTCCTGAACCCAGCCCAGCCCTACCCCAAGGCAAAGCCATCTTAGTGAGTGATGTTTAGGCAAAAGGCTGGTCTCAGTCCTTAAGGACCTGCAGGGATGGAGACTTCATGGCCTCCCCGAGCAGAGTCTTCCACTGCATCCCTATCTTCTATTAGAAACAGCCACAAACCCTCTCCATTCTCCTGCAAACATAGTTGCTGGCTCCAGACTCTCAGGACAGTGCCTTTGTGTGTGCGGAACTTTTTGGAGCGTCTCCCAGTAGCAGACCCCTGCCTTCATCTCTTGGTGTCTGCATGGCCCTAACCTTTGTGTTTTGAGACACAAGTAGTTCTGCTTTCCCTGCATTCTCCTCCTCACAGTGCAGACCTTTGATAAACCATCAGCAATTGGTAGCATGGCAAGGGAAGACTGTCTTGAACCAGAGAAAGGTGTTGCCATGTTTGTTCTCATGAGTGCCCATAAGCAGTTGCAGCACAGTCATCAACATGAGGGTCTTGCCATCCTTGCAGGGTTCTCTTCTCTTTTACACTGATGGATATTTTACTTTCTAGGCCTACATCTGCTCTTCCTTGGCTGTATAGGACACCCTCAAAAAAGAGGAATTTCTCTGGAAAGGGAAAAGTGTGTGCCTATAGCCACAAGCAGGATGGCATTTGGCTTGGAGCTCATTCTCCAGGTTCTGAAGGAGGGAGCCAATAGCCCATGTTCTAACAAAGCTACAAAACTCAGCTGCTTTATGTTACTCAGGGTTTTTTTTTTTCTTAAATGTGCCATTTATTGCATTATACTTCTTTCATCACTGCAAATTCACTACTCAGGCCCTACTTTTGACCTGTAAAAGCTCCAGTGAGTTCAAAGTAGGTTTGGGTTGTCTTTTTTTTTTTAGTTATTCTGCTTTTTCACTGTTGGTGTGAACCGTTTTCAGCCAATAGGTCATATGTGTAAAGTAAGTATTATTTCAGATAGCAAAGGACAAAGTGTTATATATGTTTGTCTTATTTCTTGACTATTAACTGTGCCAGTAAGATAAGCTAATAAAACACTATTTAAAA
>NW_008690342.1:0-3489 GCF_000695815.1 Acanthisitta chloris | reverse complement strand
CCTGCCCGTTGTGTGGCCCCAGGGTCTAGGCTCTGTGCAGAGAGAGCACAAGATGTGTAGTGCTCCTAAGTGTCAGGAGAATGTCTGGAGAGCTCAGCCCTGTCAGTTAAAATAGATATTTCACTGCAAACGTGTGCCATACAATGTGATGACTCTGCAGGCAGTTTCACTTTGTCAGACTGCCTCACCCTGCTGCTTCTGGGTCCCACAGATCTGCCTCTGAGCTGCTGCTAGGGCATTATGCAGCCCTGCACTGAGGTCTGCAGACCTTCCTTACTCCTAGCAGTATTTTAGTGTCTTCCTTGCTACTTGCTGTTTTCTTTATGTATAGTTTTGAAAGCCTTTTCACCTGGACAGTGCCATTATAGTTGGCAAACCCTTCCACCCTGTTGAAGGTGTTCAAGCCCTCCTTTGCCTGACTTTTCTGTGGGCACGCTGGCTGGGCTGGGTACGTGTTGACTCTAGGGTGGTTTTGTGGGCCAAGACCCTGACCTAGATTTTGTCATGTTTTCCCTAACTTTGCTACCCAGATACCTTGACTGCTATTGACATTTCTCAAGGTCTAAGTGCATCTTGAACCCTTTCTCTACATCCTCCCTCACATTAAGGTAGTTCAGTACCTGTTGTCAGCAATGTGTTGTTCCCTGTGATCTGATCATTTTTCTCCTGTGCATCTTAAGGTGAGTTTTGTTGCTTAATTTTTATTTGACCTTGGTGTTAGTACTTGGGTCTTCCTGCAATGCTGTAGCTGTAGACATTTGCCCTGAAAATCTGGGCTTGTGCTTGAGACAAAATCCCTTTGAGAGAGTGTTGAGATGGGAACCTCCAGGTCTTTGGCATATCCCCTGGGTGACATAAGGTCGGGCTGGAGAGAGACATGGTTTCCAGTTCCCACTAGAGGGGGCAAGGGAGAAGAGTCCTCTTTCCAGGTGCTGTGCTGTCTCTGCCTCATGCGTACAGGTGTCTTGCTATCCTTCACCAGCTTTTTGCATCTGAAGAGGCTGACGCTGTGTCTGGGATGCAGTTCAGAGCTTTAGTTCTCCCTTCATGGTCAGTGCTAAGTCAGTAGGTCATGGTCAGTACCTAAGAAGTTGAATGTGGTGCACCAGCTGCCCTGGACAGGGATCATTTCCAGGGGGCAGGGAGGGGTAGGACTCTGTGCTGGTTTGAAAGCAAACCAGTGAGAGACTCCAAGTCAGAAATAAAATTTAATAGAAAAAACAAAATAATAAATGCAACAGTACAAAAAGAAACCACTGACAGAGTCAGAAAGCAACCTGACACCCTGTCAGTCAGGCTGTTGGTAGCAGTCCCATTAAATGGTGGCTGCATCCTCCTGGAGTGATGATCTGTTGGAGCAGCAATCCTGTAGGTCTGGTCTTCACCTGAAGGTCCAGTGGTAGCTCTTGTCCTCTGGGAATCCAGTAGGGAAGGACCCCTTATGCTGGTCCAAACCCCAGCTTATATCCATGTGGGAATGCTTGGCTTCCCCCCTCTTGGGGTGAAGCATCTCCCAATGGGACAGTGTAATTCTCTGGGTCATGGGGTGGGTCCCTGACAGCCCATTAAACAGAGACAGCCCCTGAGGGAGTTATCAGGGGTGAGTAGGAGATAACCAGCACTGCCCCACCTGCTTTAACAGCTTGTGAAGACAATAGATAATAGATAATAGAATACATTTTGTACACCCTACATTGTAACCTGGGGCAGACTCCTCCACTGGTGGCAAACTAGGATGGGTCCTACAAATGGAAACCGTTCGTATATCTGTCCTGGAGAAAATCCAGCCCAAACATTTGTGGGGTGATTGATAGCCTTTCCATGCCATGAAGGTAGTCAGGCATCTTGCAGGGAGTGAAGGAGCAGCCCACTGTGTTTCAGGGAGGAGGTGGGTCCATGCAGGTCAAAGCCAGATGGCCAGAACTGGACAGTGCTGCTTCCTTCTGTTTCTGTCCAGTGCTGACCGAGCATACGGAGAGACCCATATCACTGAGCATTCCAATGTCTTAAATCATTATCTTCTGGAGCTTCTTCACAGCAGTGTTCAGTGTACTGGGAAAAATGATGGAGGGGAGGCAGTGGAATGTCTCAAAGTCCTGTTCCCTGTGGTGTCTTCCTAACCCAGAAGGGTTTGCTGTATGCTTGTTTCAAGATTTTCTTCCTTTCTGTGCTGACTTTGGTTCACGTGTCATGAGTTAGATGTTTCTGTTCTGTCTTCCCATTGGAAAGCTGAGTGTTTTTCTTGGTATTTTGCATGGGGTTTTTCCTCAGTTTTGTTGAAAGCCTTGCAGAAAGTCACAGTCCAGTTGTATTCCCACTGTCTGAGCTCTGCAGGGTATTGCACTCCTGGCCTCAAATATGTTGCAGAGGGTACAGTCCCTTCTTTGACTTACTTCATAGTATCTTAGCATGTTAAAGGGTTGGAATAGACCTTAGAGATCACCCAGCCCCAAGCCCTGCCCTGGGCAGGGACACCTCCCACCAGAGCAGGTTGCTCAAAGCTTCATCCAACCTGGCTGTGAACACTGCCAGGGCTGGGGCAGCCACAGCCTCCCTGGGCACCCTGGGACAGTGTCTCACCACCCTCACAGGGAAAACCTCTTTCTGATAGCTAATCTAAATTTCCCCTCTTAATATGAATTATTTTGGCTTCTTGCGGCACCTCACAGACAATTTATGTTTCCCTCAGTTCTGATTCCGCGTCCCAAGAGCTGCCTGTCTACTGAGCAGTGTCTTGGAGCTTATGTAATGGTCAGACACCCCTTTTCTGTCTAATGGAGCTTTACTTGTGTTGTTCTTTTCTGCCAGTGACAGTTATTCTGAGATCTTTTCTAACAGTGTGAAAAGACATCCATTTATAATTTTGTAGATGGACTACTATGGTCACAAGACTGAATAAGAGAATGCAGGTGCACCATCTGGGAGCCCCACCACAAGCAGACTGGCAGTTCTTTTCGGATGGGCATGTTCTCCTGAGTCCCCATGTGGTCTCCCCACCCACACTTATGGGTCCCAAACTGCAGGATGGCCCTAAGAACCTCCTGCAGCCCTTAGACATCCACAGAAATCCATCTGCACAGACACCTTGCTTGGGTGAGCTCCTGTTATACAAGTGTTTCACCAACAAAAGGAAGGGAAAGGAGGGGAGAGGAAGAGGAGAGAAAAAGAGAAAGCCCAAAATAGTTGCCTCCCCACCAGCACCCATCATACAATGGCCAACTGGCCAGATCTCACTCAGTGTTTGCACCAGGGGTACCACAGGTTAACAGGTGTGCCCTTGTACATGGAGTCCTTTGTCAGTGGAGATCAGGTGTCCAACAGCAAAGTACTTGCCACCTTGGGACTGGCCTGGCTTCCTCTCCTGCCTCTCTTTTCCCGGTCGTCTCTTTTGCTGGAGCATGACCTTTCTTTTTTGTTTTCTTGCAGGTACCTGAAGAAAATATAAATGGTGTGGTCAATGCACTCCAAGTCAGTCAAGCTGAAAAGCAT
>NW_008690341.1:0-800 GCF_000695815.1 Acanthisitta chloris | reverse complement strand
CTCAGCCTATGGCACCGCCCCTCGAACTTCAGTGGGACTCCAGCTCTGCTCGTGGGGAGGGTCCCCCAGCGGGTGGATCGGCTTTTCCGGGGAGAGGGAGGATTTGGGAGCCGCGCTCTGACTTGTATCCTTGAAAAGGGATTAGGGAAATACTTCAGTATGTGTATCTCTGTGTGTATCAAGTTGATATATGTTGTCTTTGCATCTTTTTTTGTGTGTGTGTGTGTTTGTGTTTGTTCTGTGTGTACAATTAGAATTATAATTTGTTCGGAAGGAAAGGGGAGACATTTCACTAATCAATGCTGGTCTAAGTATGATTTTCAGGGTCAACTGATACAAGGAAACTGATTGTGGAGCGCGGGGCAGTGATACGTGCAGACACAAATAGCACCGCAGACTTTCCGCACCCTCCGGAATGGAGCAGCACTGCCTCAAGTATCCCCCCAGCAACACCCAGAAGTGCCAGATTGGACTTGGCAACTGCCCACACAGTAGCGTTACTCAGTTCCTCGGTTCACCTATTATCAACAAATGTTTCAGGACCCTTACCCCCTAAAAAACAGGTGCTATTTTTGGGAAGATCTTGCACAACATTGTCAGGGTTTTTTGTACTGCCAGGGGTTGGTGACTCTGATAGTACTGGGGAAATTAAAATTATGGCATGGACTCCATTTCTCCCCTGCACAGTACCTCAAGACAGTCGTATAGGGCAATTAATATTTATTCCACAGGGGGTGGAATTCACCTATTTTTGCAATTAAGAAACAAACTGTCAAGTGGCGCTTGCTCCATGACCTCAG
>NW_008690340.1:2535-9661 GCF_000695815.1 Acanthisitta chloris | reverse complement strand
CAATAGAGAATATAAAAGAAGCTGAGCGTTAGAAATAAAGGCTTTTGCCTTTTAAAAATCATAGCAGTACGTGTCACGTGTCCGTCTCAACTGCGACAAATGCCTGCTGCTGGTGACTTGTGGTTGAAAAGATTAAAACACTCTGGCCATCATTTCAGATACTGCTGTCCTCGATCACATTTGAATCCTGTTTCTGAAGGAGGTTGTTTTAATGTGTGATGGGAGCGGCCAGAGCGATTGGCCTTGGAGACGAGGAAAGTGGGAGCATCAATCCCTCTCACTGGCCATCTATCACAAAAGTGGTTCCTAAAGTCTCATCACTGCCCATGTGCTCATCTGTGCTGGAAGCAGCTTCATGCAAGCCTTGCTTCCAGGCTGCCCTCTGATCTGTCCTTGCTAATTCCCCAGGCTGCAGGAGGCTAAACGCCAGGGCTGGCTCCCTTCGTTAGCTCAATTAGTTACAGATTCAGTGGGAATCTTGAGCTGACCTTTAAAATGGGAACAGTATTTGTATGGTTTAGATGAGAGTGAAACTGTAGAGTCGCATTTTGAACATGTTTCACTGAGTTTTGAACATGTGTCAACAAGGCAATCTGGCGGAAGCCTCATTTCAGGGACCTGTTTATTTCATGGTGAGCACTGAAATGGACTGTGCCTACTATTTGTTCAGACATGGACTGTCTGAGCACTTTGAATAATTCATATATAGAGCATGGCAACAGGTCGTAGAATCACAGAATGGGTTGGGTTGGAAGGGGCATTAAAGATCATCTAGTTCCAACCCCACTGCCATTGGCCAGGCCAACTCCCACTAGACCAGGTTGCTCCAAACCCCATCAAACCTGGCCTTGAAACACACGGTACAAGTGATTTGAAAGCTCAAACCCTGTAAAACAGGCTGAAGCCTTTGTTCTGCTTAATCACTACCAATTTTATCATGATCCTCAAGGGATCCACATTTTCATCCACATACTTTCACTGAGAATACCACATTGTAATAAAGCACATGCAACATGTGAGATACAGAGCAGTATGTTATAAAACTGATTGTTACCTTCAATGGCAAAGGGTTTTCCCACAGTTAGAAGCTTGCAGTCAGCATCTATTGATACTTCATAATCTAATAGAGCTTTATCCATGATGAAAGCATCGAGTTTCTCTGGATCATGCCTGCATTCAACATCAGAGTCAGAAACAGGATTACTTCACAGTCTAAGACTCAGTGATGCTCACTGAACATCTATCTATGCACTTCTCTGTATGAAAACAGAGACGAGGGACTGCTACTTGCATACCTGCACTTAAAATGCAAACTGATTTATACTTTGATAAAGTGAATTGTGCATTGAATACAAACTTTGTGCATTTAGAGCAGTACACTAGATGTAGCACCCGTTTTGCTCCCACAAAATACTACTGCTCTGAAACATGGAAAATACTATCATATGTTGGACTTTGGTTCAATTGAAAGGTAGCACAACTGAAAGGTAGCACAAAGCTTTATTGGAAAAGATCAAAAATTGCTAAAATACTCCTGCTGTCTTGGATTCTTTGTGATGTTAAAGTTACAGTTATTAGAATAAAAATGCAGGAGAATAACTCATTCAAAGGTGCTTCTCCTCCTTCTTCCTTGAATATGAGGTAAATTATTTCCTTGATCCAAATCAGGTTTTCTCCATGTTCTGTGTTCATGAACACAGAGGACTGAATTTTACCAACATAATCATTTCTGAACAGCATGCTTGCATGAAATGATGACACAAAGGAACAATTGCAGTTCCTGTTCTCATCTGACTCAAGGACTACACCCTCCATTCCTGTTCCCTTAAAAGTCTGGGTGTTCTCCTGATGTGATTACTTCATTGATTTTAAAGGACTGATTTCAGTTTAACTCAAAGAACTGCCATGTATCTTAATTATCATTAGGATTGGTCTGGGAAAAATACATAAACAGGAAACAACTTCTAATGAAAACTTCTCAGGCCATCTCTTAAGCAACTTGTATGATTAAAATGTATGAATTATTTCAGGTTTATTAACACCTCTTCTGTTTCCTGGAAGAATGAGTCAACTGTGTGACCCCAGACTGTTAGGTACAAATGTCTCCAAAACACACTGATACATACCATGATTCCCTAAAGCAAGAAGAGTTGGTGTTCGTGAATTTTTACCAGTCTAATACTTCTTTTATTCATTTTAATGATAAATTAAAGTTCCTCTTTGTGAACCTTCTTTGCTCTCACCATGCTGAGGAACCTCACTGATAATTTTTGTTTGGCTGTGATGTTTTTTGATGAATGTTTGCCTGATGAAGAGATCCCAAGCACAGTAACATGACAGGACTCATACATTGCCCATGCTTGATGGAACCCTAGCACTGCATGTGAAGCACTGCTTCCCCTGGAAGCACTCCAGCTGGTGCTCTGAGTTTCCTGGTGATTACATGCTTTCTTCTCTATTGCCACACTTCCTTTAATGACTGTTTCGAGGGATAAATGACACTGAATGCGGGAAACCCAACACCACCTCACTGCCATGCCATCTGACTGGCCAAGGGACCAGATCTGTGCTGCATGCAGAGGCTCACTTTAGATACGCCACTCCATCTGTGGTAGCAGGGACGTTGTACCGCCGCATGTATTCATGCATCTCTGGGAAGCTTTGTCTCACGTAGTCTTCCGCGCTGCTCTCCCGCACAGTTCCAAACCGAAACCCTTGGGATGGGTGGTGAAGCTGAGGAGAGGAAATTACAGATTAGCAAAGGTATTTGCCTCCATTGCATCCTGGATCTTGGTCTTATGTGCAAACAGTTTGTCTGAAATTTTTGGCATTTGTGATCCTGCCTGTGGTATTTTCATGCAGTCAGCTTTCCACACCCCAGAAGAAGCTTGAAGAGACTTATCAGGTGAGTAAATAGCCTGTTTGTGTACTCAGGATATTCTTCAAGTGTGAAAAACGCTTCCCATGAAACACCCTGAACACCCAAATCCTGGTGTTTACTGGGATTATTTGTCTTTAAAACAGTGTCTCAGGAAGGGTCACAAAAAGCCTCTGGGCTGGCCAAGATCCACTTTCTGTAGTGCAGGGTAGCCAGCAAAGGACACACAGCCTGGACTTGCTTTGGCAGATTGTCTTTTACTGTCTCCTTAAGGATAAAATTCACCCTTCTGCAGAAGCCTAGACACCATATCACAGTCTTTGCTGCCATTCTCTATGGACAAGGATGGACCAAATTGTTGTATACACCAGAAAGTCTCCCCTGGCAGTGAGAAGGAGGAAGAATACCCCTCCACACAGCCCAGCCTGTAATTTTGAGTATCAGGCTACACATATAGAGTTTTTGCAGTTCTGTGCTCTGTCCTTTCCACAACTGGCTCCACCTTCTCTATTTAAGTCCCAACCAGTTTGGGTTTCACAGATCTCTCCTTGTAAACCACCCTGTTTGTCTTTGGAGCATTTAGTGACTCGTGAGGAAATTCTCAAGCTGCAATGGAGGAATCAGGCAGTGCCCTCCACTATGCCAAGCACTTCCTTGAGCTGGCCAAGTGCTGCCAAGCCACACTAATTGGAAAGCCTTCAGCAATGTACCAGCCTCTAAATGTCAAACTCTGAAAGCACAGGAAGCCAAATAAAGCTAAGGCTGAAGTAGTCATGCTCTGTTTGCTTCCCAGGAAGCTCAGAGTCTTCACAGCAGCTTGCAAAGATGATCTCACCACAGCCATGCTCTGCTTTGCAAAGACCAAGCAAAGAGGCATTCTGCCGGTCCATCTGGTCTCTGCATTATCATCTACATAGAACAGAGTGCAGGGCAATACACAGCCATACAAAAGATCATTCTTTTCTTCAATGACCCCATGGATAAAAGAGTGTTCCTAACTTTTTAAATAACAGAAGTGGGATGTAAACTCACAGTCATCTAGTTTAGTCTGAAAAGGAACAGAAAAAAGGTATTTTGGAAGGTATTTTCATGTCCTGGAAGCTATGAACATACTGTATTTCTGGTAATTTTTATCTGGAAGGTGGGCAGGTGGTTTCCACATTGTACTCTGCTGATCTCGTCCCTGTTACAGCTCAGGAATGAGACCTGCAGCTAAAGACAGGACTGTTGGAAAAGGGGGAAGTCCTGGCACGTTTCTTGGAGGTGTTCTGGTCTAGATGGCTATGGAACAAGCAATGCAGGGTGCACCTCCATCCGGAGCTGGCCATAGTGCATGCTGTGCCAGAAGGGCTGTGGGCGCTGAGGGAAATATTCTTGCCTGGCAGTGTGGGAGCAGCATTCAAGTGTCAGAAGACAAATAACAGGAATTGGGCTGTGATAACACATCATGGTGACTTCCAGCACAATGCTGTCAACCCAAATCTTGAGCCGCTGAAGACAACCTGCTTAAAGAAAGCTTAGAGTGGGCTTCATGCACTTTGTATTCTGAAAAGCTCATTGCCACAGGCGGTACTAATTTTTTAGGTTTTATTTCTTGGCAGTTTCAGCGAGGACACCAAAACCCCCACTGAGACTGAACAATGAACCACACTGCCATCTTACAAGTCAACTTAGGTGTTTGCTGTGGTATTTGTGGCCCACCTAGTGATGCAAATTACAGTGCAACACCTGATCTGAGATGAAGTCTGACTTCACGGGAAAGCACCTCTCACTCAGACTATCACCACTGTCCACATCTAGCTAAATATTTAAGCCTATATGAGAAAGGCTAATACAAAGAGAGTAAACTGCACCTATGTGCAATTTTCTACCCCAAATCCTTTATTGAGGACCGCTTTGACACTCTGCTCTGTGTCGGGCATGTTGTCAAATTTCACCACAAATGATGACAACAGTGGAATGTGTATTAGATCAAAAGTCCATCTGGCTTAGTATCTTGTCAGTAGCAACACCATGTATCTGGTGCAAAGTCTTGAAAAGTTCATGTAAGGGACTTACGATTGAAATTCAGACTAGATGTTAGGAAAAATGGGAAGGAAGATTAGGAAATGCTGTTGGGAATTAGCAGATGAAGGTGTGGAAGAAAGGCTGAAGAGCTTTGGAAGTGAGTACATTTCCTGGATTTGGAGTACCGATGTCGTCCCTGTGACCTCTAAGGACAATATATACTGTAGACACATGGACTGGGCCAGTATTTCCAAGAATGAGTCTCACTGTTTAAGAAAACATAACATGGGTAATAAATAAACAAGGGGTAGTGTTTTCTTACACTGTGTAAGAGAACAAGGGGTAATAAGAATGCTGCCAGGTGCCAAGGAAGTTAAATAGTTGTTGGGTCACTTGAGCACTGAGACAGGGAGGCCATGTAGTGTTTAAGGTAACTCAAAAGCTCTACAGTACATCCATATTCTCTGAAAGTGCCAGGAAAAACTTTGGGACTTCTCAGAGTCTTCTGTACATTGTATAACATTGTGTTACCAGACAAATTATGTTTGTGCTGCTCACTGCCTAAAGCAAACACCACAGCTACCAGCTCCCTTGGCTTGGCTCCTTAGTCCTAGATCTTCTTGGTTTCTGTCTTTTGTTTTTAAAACATCTGCTGAGTAGGAAGTGAAAAAAATGTTTTATTTGGGAAGATGTTGAGAAGAATTGGGCATCTGCATAAATCTACAGCTTGGGATGCCAATTATGCATGAAAACACCAATGTGATAAAACCAGAGGAGCAGAAACAGGAAAATATAATCCTGAATGTTAGGGATTTTGCATTCCTTGGCACATTCCATTTTATGCAATACAGTGCCATTGCACTCAGTGCTGTCAGCTAGGCTAAGAATACCTATCTGGAAACCTCCTGTGCAGATTGGGGTTCAAAACTGAAAATGCATGGGATGCTGCCAGCAGTTAACGGTGATACACCCGAGGCTGCTGGGCTGTGAGATTTTTAGGTCTTTCTAGCAGGTTCTGGCTTCTGTATGACTTTTCAGTGCTGCAAAGCTATATTTCCCTCAAAGACTTTTGCCCCCTTGATGTCCTGTTATGCCCTTGTTATGTTTACTACCATTTTGAGTTTTTGCATGCCACTTGGTTGTCATGTATTTTTGCAGTGTGTAAGAACCCCAGGTGTTCAGAATATAAATACAGAAAAATGATGATCTCAGCTCCAAAAAAGTTGGCAATACAATACTGCCTTCTGATCCCAAGGAGTTTGAGCTTGCTGGGAGCTGTGAGGAGACAAGAAAGACCTAAACTGAGCAACTGCTGGTAAAGGACATTATGGCTATTTTCTATAAGCAATGGTGTGACTGAAAGCTAGGAAATGTTTTCCCAGTACTTGATCTCAGAGGTCTTTTCCAACCTGATTGATTCTATGTGTGTGATAAATGGCCCGCACTAGCTGCCTCACTGAACCTGGCTCAGAACTATTCCGTGCATCTTGATATGTGACTGGAACAAAAATGCTTTGGAAACTCCATCTCTAATCGCTATCTTAGATCATTAAAAGTATTTCATCATTCATTCTGTTAGCCTCTCCTTTCACAAATTCAACTCCATGAACTATTTTTTGAAAGAAATTAGAAAAAGGTAATCTAGGATGCAGCTGAGTGCAGTGCCAGTGACTGTACCTGCAGTGACAGATGCAAAGTTAACATGGATTCAGCTTTTACCACCACCTACAATTCTGCTTTTTCATTTTAATAGGGTACAGAAAGGAGGAATATGGCTGAAAACTTTCTTAACTTTTACAACAACTTCTGAGGAAAAATTACTGTGCAAAAGGTTTCAGTAGCTCACTTCCACAACAGTGCTGGTTACATGCTGTAACACTAAGCAAAATGTTCAAGGGACACCTCGTATGTCAGCAGAACTGCTGTTAGTTCCAGCACAATCTCTGCCAGGCAACTACTGCAGAATCCTGAAAAACTTATCAGTTGCTAGTTGCTGGAGAATGGTAGCATTAAATGGTCTGCTCTGCTGTGAACTGACATGCCATACAGATCTGCTGCTTTGCAATGAGACTTCTGAAGGAAAGGCATTTTACATTGCCTTATGTAACCCATACATTTAGGAGATCTTCCAGCTGCTAACCGATTTCTCACAGCCCACTGATAAAATAAGTGCAATTGGTAGTGCTAAGCAAAGTTTCAGGGGAAAATGAACAAACCAAATGAAATTTAAAAAAACAACCA
>NW_008690340.1:0-2470 GCF_000695815.1 Acanthisitta chloris | reverse complement strand
TTTTGAAAACTAACTGGTGAATATTTATGGGGTGCAGAGGGAGATGAAAGAAAAGAAAATGATTCACAGTGAAGCACACGAATTTCAAATTTTAGCAGATGAAAATTCATGGCTAAACTTCTCAAAGTGGAGGTTTTGTTCAGAAACTGTCCCATGTGTGCAGGCTTGAGAAGCAGAGATGTTCCCAGGGCCTCCAGGAGAGGGTGTCTGCAGAATACATTTGAAAGAACACTTTCCCTTCTCTGTTGTGGAAAAGTGTCAGTGGAGCCGATTCTTGTCTTGCCAGGATAATGTCGGATTTTGTTAAAATTCTGCCACTTTGAATCCAGCTCAGCTAGGTCACTACTTGGCATAAATCCTGGCAGCTGCACTGAAGTCAATGAGCAGTCTTGATGTAGAAACAAGTGTACAGTCCAGTACTGACAGAACGCACAGTTTATTCTCCTCACTGCAAGCAAAGCATATATGAAATTGTTACTTAGGTCTCTGTTTTAAAATATAATGCCTTTGAACTGATGGTCCCTGTGTGAGTGCTAATAATTAATTGTAAGACCTGCTCTGCTCCCCTGTGTGCTGCAGAAGCTGCACAGTTTAGGGATGAGTCTGGAGACTCCAGTCTGTGGTGAGTATCTGATGATTGCCCCAGTTGAGTTGCTGGGCAGTACAAAAAACTCCTCAAGAACAGCACTCTGGTGAATATGAACCTAAGGTATGTTTATCCCTGTTTCTTAACAGCATTTTAAGAGTTTTCTGACCAGAGGGATCTTTGAGCTGGGATTTATTCTGGGAGAATTGGGAACTGTAAGATAGTAAGTGTAAATTATTGTAGGAAAAATGGGTAGACTGCGGAGAAAAAGGAGATCTAAGTCCCAAAAGGCAACAGATCACTGTTTCCAGCAGCACAAAGCAGCCGTAAAAATGCTCCAAATGGAGTCACTCCATCAGACATGTTCTTCTGCTTGCTACATGTTGCTCTCAGACAGGTGATGTCCTTTTCAAATTAGAAGCAAGGGAATGAGAGCTTTTTGGCTGCAAACATGCTCAAGCTACCAAAGAGAGATGGGGGATTTCCACTTAAAGAATCCCTTTTGTCTTTCCCTCTCAGGTCTATGGATGAGAAGCCAGCACATTTCTTTACAAGCCACTGAGGGCTGGAGGGAGAAACATAATGTGGCAGCAGCTTGAAGTGTAGGTAACCTTCTCACCTTCAAACCCATCATCTTTAAAATCCTTTTTCTTACAATTTTGTTCTGCTCTAGCTGTTGCTGGTTGAAGAGGGCAATGCTGTCAGTCCTCCTGGCTCTTGGCTGTATGGCAATTGTCCATTGGGTACCAGGGGTGAAAACAATCCTCTTCCTAAACCTGTAAGGCAAGACTAGTGCTCTGTGGTTTCGAGGAAAGGAACAGACAATGGGTTCGTGTTGTAAATGGGTCATTAGTTACTAGGATGAAGAAGTTTCCAATTGTAGACAATGGAACTGTCTCCCTGTGCAGCCCTGATTTCTTAAGTATGTTATTTGCTATTGGCTTTTAGTTCAAGAGCATTAAATGATGGTAAATCAGAAGGAATCCTTTGTTATTGACAGATCCAACACTCAGACAAAATGTTTATTTATTTCTTGGAATCAGTTTGGAAAAGTGAGGAATATGTTAAGCATGAAGTGTAAGAGAAAAATTATGGGCACATTTGGATGCCTTGACCTGTTGTACAGTGATATGTGGACATCAGTATTTGACTTTACTTGGTGTCCAGTCAAGTCTCGTTGCACTCAATGAAAACCACTATTTTTTTCTACAGGGCTTGAACCCTTGGACCTGAAATCCAGGAGATCAGTGTGGGAGCTGACTAAGGACTTCGGTCTCTAGAAAGATGAGCCAAGTTAGTATTTTGATCTCTACAGATCACAATGGCTGTGACTTTTGTGAACAATTATAAATATCCTCAATGCTGCTAAGTCAGCTATGTGATGATCTCTACCTGCCAGGAGGTAAGATCAGCCTTAGGTGACTTCATTGTCCTCTGCTTCTCCTTGCCAGTTACTTCAGTAACTTCTCCTCCTACTTCTCTGCTTGCACTATTCCTTGCAAAGGTTGAGCCCCGCCTGCAATACGGTCTCTATTTCTGGTGGTGGGCTCACTTTCCTTTTCTTAAAAAAAAATGATATGACACATAGGTATAAGCAGCTTGAGAGTAAGAAATTAATGTCAATACACACAGGAATCACTAAAACACATTACCTCCTTCTGGTGCTGAAAGAACAATCTTTATGACCTGCATCACATGATAAAAAGAGAACAGGACTTCCTCTCTTACACCCCTACCCCTACATTCTTGGGATCAAACAGCATGATGAGGTGAAAAGTGGCCAAGGCAATCAGTGACAGTACAAGGCCTTCTCTGTAGGTGAAGACCTGGAGTGCTAGAGACTTCTATATAATTATATCTGTATCTATATCTAAATATATATAT
>NW_008690339.1:0-2842 GCF_000695815.1 Acanthisitta chloris | reverse complement strand
ACATATATTAAAATTAGAATCATCTCATCTTACTTACCAGAATGTTCCCGTCCTGCAAAAGTTATCCCCAAATCCTGCAGAGCTCCATTTAGCCCTTTAGGCTTCCTATTATAGAAGGCCTAAGGAAAGAAATGCAGGTGTTTAACATGAAACATCTCAAAACCTCTTCATAGTGAAGTGGAAACCATTTCAGAAATATCGCCCTGTGAATAATAAATCTCACAAGGCAATTGTGCAAGTTGGATATCTTCATTTCACAGTGAGGATAAGACCATAAGTGACCTACCCTGTAACAAATCAGAATGGAAAGAACCATCAGTCTCCTCTCTCAGTCTTAGGCAAATCCATTCTGTCTGAGCTCCAGTGTCATTTGTTTGCACTCTGTGCCTTACATTGACAAAGGCCTTAACAGACCAGCATTGAATACAACTATAAATAATACCTCCAGATGTTTAAGCTGTTGCATATTGCAAAGACATGGACATATATATATATATATATTTGGCATAGGTATGGACTTTTTAAATGGGAAAAAGCAGGTATTGCTACTTCCTTCTGGTATCATTTGAGCACTAGAAAGTGGGAACACTCACATTTTATCCTTAAAGACCTAATTCTGCTGCCTAGACTAAGAGCCTGGACTCCAAGTGGCAGGACAGGCTGACTGGTGGGTCACCCTTTGAAAGTTTCCCTGACTACACAGGGAAGAGTACCCTTAGGTGCTCTCAGCCTCCAAGTTAGAACTCTGTTCAGGTACAGACTATGTAATAAAATATACATTCATTTTTTCTGTGTTTTCCATGCTATCCAGAATGTACTTTCTGGTCCAGGTGCAGTTCACTTGCTAGACCTGGAAGTACCTCTAAACAGACTAAGATGATGACTTCCTACGCAGCAATAACAATACACAAAAGAAGTGATGTTAGGAAGAAAGCAGAGCAAAAGGTGTCAGGAAAAGAAAAAACAGCTCAAAAAATATCCTAGGATTATCATTCATTTATCTAACAATAATCTTTTCCTAGCATTATGCTTTCTATAAAAATTCACACAGTTCTAGGGCAATGCAGTTGGTTACTGAGTGGTAACACAAAAAGAAGACAGGTTACTCTGGTCAGTGGAACATACAGTATTGGTTTGTAAGCCCAGGTACAGTTAGCCTTTGAAGTGATAATGTGGGTATGTTTTCTTCTCACCTTGTATGTTGCTTTGAGATCAATCCAGGAATTTAAAATGTCAGGTTTTCGCAGCTGCTTCCTCTTACACTCGTACTGCAAACACACCCCCAGGTCCCAGTCTGTGCAGGGAAAAGCACAGTCAATCCACCACTGCAGAACTGGCCCAAAATCCACATCATGTAGCCTATGTGTCCCTTTATGTGGCCTAAAATCCACATAAAGGGACACAACATCAACACACTGTCAGCACCCTGTGCTGCTGGGCAGGAAGCACAGGCTGTGAAGTCTTTGTCCACTTGAATTGTTGCAATGGGACATCAGGAGAAGTGAATCCCTGTTGTTAGTAAAGACAGGTAAAGATCTCAAAGACATTGTTACATCATTCAGACATGTTAAGAGTGGTGACACAGTTCATTGTGTAAAGCAGGAAAATGTAGCAGTATCAGACCCTGCAGACAAAGATGTGAACACATCAGGATTCAGTGGATTTCTTGTTCTAAGTCTCACCCCAATATTGCACATTTTTAATACCCAGTAACAGGATTTTGGCCACCTAGAAGTGAAGACACAATCTCACTAGTGCCACCAAATGTTGTTACTGTGCAGAAAAAGCAAATAAAGATGTTACTTACCTGTCCAGGTAACAAAGGCACATGCTTTTGCTTCTGAAGTGAAATTACTCTGAGTATCTGTACTGAATATAATTTTCTTCTCCTTTTGTATCTTTTGGATCCATTTCAAAAACAGTGATAAGCAAATGTTGAGAGGGACCCCTTCATCAACTTGATTCTTCATGGAACAGAACAACATGTATGTGTTAGAATGCACTGAAATTCATTTGGGGTTTATTTCTTTTGAGGCTTTCAAAAGCCTCTTTAAATAAAATAGTAAACAGTAATAGTACAAGTGTAAAATAATGCTAAATAGCAATTATACCTGTGTTATACCAGTTAGTTCTGTACAGAATTTAGAGAGAATAGGATGCTCCTGGGGCTGGACATACATGTGGAATTCAGATTCAATCTCTCCTGTTGAGGTGTTTAACAGGACTGCTGGAAATTCAACTGGGACAAACACAGAACAAGGACAAACAAACAAACAAAAAGAACCAAAACCACAAAGCGAGAAAGGTTAAAGCTGCTCACAGAAATTATTCCATTTGCTTTACTGAATCAGAATCACAGAAACATTTAGGTTGGAAAAGACCTCTGAGATCATCGACTTCAACCTTTGAACAAACACCATTCTGTCACCTAGACCAGAGTGCTTTAAACTGGGGCTGAAACACCAGGAGTTAGGAGTGTGATGTAATGAAGAAACAACTTTCAAAGGAGTAAGGGGTATAAATTAAGAGGGGAAATTTGTATTAGATATTAGGAAGAAGCTTTCTCCTGAGAGGGTGGTGAGACACTGTCCCAGGTTGCCCAGGGAGGCTGTGGCTGCCCCAACCCTGGCAGTGTTCAAAGCCAGGATGGATAAAGCCTTGAGCAACCTGGTCCGGTGGGAGGTGTCCCTGCCCAGGGCAGGGGGTTGGGACTGGACGATCTAAAGTCCTTTCCAACCCCTCAGCGTCCTGTGAGTCGGTGAATCCCCCGCAGACTCCAGACCCCGCTCGGCCGCACTCACTGATCTCGGGCCCGCGCCGCGCCGTGTCCTGCCAGCACGTG
>NW_008690338.1:82931-83150 GCF_000695815.1 Acanthisitta chloris | reverse complement strand
AGCCGGGACGGAGCAGGGGTTTGCGCCGACACGTGCGGCGTTAATCGCTGTCGGTTCAGCGCTTTGTTCTGCGGGGAGGATGCGCCCGCGGCTGGGAAGTTTGACGGGGTCGTTCGCGCTCGTTCCGCTCTCGTTCCGCTCTCGTTCCGCTCCCGGCTCCGTCGCAGCCTCCCTCCCTCTCCTGTTCAACGGCACGATTCAGCCGTTTCACTTTTCAAC